>NW_007730781.1:170318-172754 GCF_000696425.1 Galeopterus variegatus | reverse complement strand
AGCGCGGTGGCGCTCCCGCCGAGGGTTCAGATCCCACATACAGACCGGCCGCTCACTGGCTAAGCAAGGTGTGGGCGCAACACCGAGGGTTGCGATCCCATTGCCGGTCCCAGTCCGGTACGGGCGCGACACTGAGGGTTGCGATCCATTGCTGGTCACGAAAAAAGACAAAAAGGAAAAAAAAAAAAAACATGAACGAATGTTCATTGTTCATCTCTGAAACAGTTGGAGGAATGGAAAGCTGCAGCTTGTGCAAAGGAGTAGTCATTCCTGTGACCAAAGCTTGCAGGCCAATGCACCTGAGTTTCACACAACAGAATAGAAGGTGAACAATTTGGCCTAAAGAATGTCTTAATGATGCCTATCAGCCAGTTTGGATATTTCCCCACAGAATCAATTAATCTGTTTTAAATATATATTTATACACAAATTGGGAGAAATGTATGTTAAAAGGAGACTTGTTAAAGCATTATTTTGGGGTATGTGATAATATATGTGAAAACATATTATTATCTACAAATATTTATAAAACTATAAGAAACTGCTATCGTCAATAATATTTTGATTATTAATAATGATCTGTGCCATTATAATCTTATGGGCAAAGCTTCTTGAAACAGTCCTTTGAGAACTTTCACTAAATGGTCTTGAATTGCTGACATGANGGGACCGGCAACGGGATTGCAACCCTTGGTGCTGCTCCCGCGCCTCGCTCAGCCAGTGAGCGGGAACCGGTCTATATGTGGGATCCGAACCCTCGGGAGGGAGCGCTGCCGCGCTTCCCAAGCGGCGCACTTATCCAGTGCGCCACTGGGCCGGCCCCGTCAATAATATTTTGATTATTAATAATGATCTGTGCCATTATAATCTTATGGGCAAAGCTTCTTGAAACAGTCCTTTGAGAACTTTCACTAAATGGTCTTGAATTGCTGACATGACTTCCATTCTCTCCTGAGTGGTGTTGTGGTGCTGCTTCAGGATAGTAGATAATGGAATTGTGACCTCATAGTTTTAGCGGAGCTAACTACAGTATATTAATAAGGCCAAAAAGGCCTTTCTCTTGGATGATAAAACCAAATAGCACATCACTTAAAAAACAACAACAAAAAAAGCCATTGAAATATGCTTGGAATAATACCACAAATTTGAGTCTAGAGAGGGAAAATTAATTATTTGAAGAGGCAGTGCATTCACATATTGCTCATTTTGCCGTTTACTAAAGTACTTGAAGTACGGGAAGCAGTCAGACTGTAATGATGTTCATCACGTACAAGGAGCTTAATAAAAGCTTTTGGATGTCCTCTGTTAAACATGGAAGCCACTCACCATAGGGCATTGCCATATTAAAGACTGTAGTGTTATCAGTTAATTTACTGGTCATATTACACCAAGCATAGCAAATAGGTTTCAATTCCCCTACCAATACTAATTGATTTGTAGTGGCTGCTAGGGGCACTTTGTTGAAAAAGACTGTGATTGTAAAACCAACTTGAAAGCAAAGATCAGGATATGTGTATTTAGGGGTGGAGGCGAGGTGTTCACAACCATAGTGGCAGTTATGGCTCTATATTAGAAAAAAGGCTGATTAAGCATAGGTTCAAAGTTACATAATTACTCATTTATTCATTTGTTTACCCTTCACCTCTCCCAAAAAAAAGACATGGAAGAAAATATATGCAGCATAAAAAGATAAAGAAATCAGGGCAAAAGGAAAGTAAGATCAGTCAGATGAGGCCACTAGAAATGCTAGCCAAAGCCATAAAATCCTGCACACTTAGCAAAGGGGGCTTAAAATTTGACTCTGAATTTCCTAATGGCCAAATTAATAATGGAAAGCATAATCATTTACAAAATTCAAACTGTTTAAAATATGAGGTAGGTCACCTAAGTAAAATGTAAGACAGACATTTTGGTATAAAAGAACAGAAGTAGAGCTGGAAGACATGAATTTAAATCCTAGGCCCACCATTGAGTAACTCTGTCACTTTCTGCAAGGTACTAAAACTTGACCACCTCAAGGTCCTCATTTGCAAAATATGGATAATAATGCTGCTTCATGAATTGTTCTGAAACGAAACGATGAAGGGAGTGTGCTCTTTATTTTCCCTTTGGTCACCTAGAGCCATTTCCCTCACCTCTCTGCACAGCTATGTGTCCTGAGAGGCTGACCCTGCAAACCGCACTACCCAGGCTCCCTTTGCCCCTTGACTCCCTGTTCATTTCAGCCAACAACAGCTACCCCCTCCCTACTGCCCTGATGCCAAGGGTCCAACTGCAGCTGCTCCCTTTATGACTGCAACTCCTTCCATGGTGCCAGCCACAAGCGTGCATTCTCTTTCTGGCCAGGGCCTTGTTACAATGAATATATACAAGAAAGTGGAAAGGGGAGGGAATACACTTCCATTTTTGAGCCCCGACTAAACCAAACACAGAGCC
>NW_007730781.1:168418-169805 GCF_000696425.1 Galeopterus variegatus | reverse complement strand
AGTGGAAAGGGGAGGGAATACACTTCCATTTTTGAGCCCCGACTAAACCAAACACAGAGCCAGGCACCTTATAGTAGATATTCAATAAATGCTGATAAATCTGGATAAAGGTGTGTAAGACAAGATAAAGCAAAGCGGATTTCACAAGAATCTGAGACACAGGATTCAAATCCTTTCCAGCAGATGACCCCACTCCCCTAATTTAGAATGTGAACAGGAGAAAGAGAGACAATGAGGATTAATTAGCTCAGTTCGCCTGAACAACAACAGAAATGCTAGCATTCATGAAAGATGCAAAATACTGTTATAGGTTTAAATAAAATTTAAAGAGAAATAGTGCAGCAAAGAGCATGAGATTTTTCTTTGTGCCATTTTACAATTTTCACATGATGTGCCATCATAAGGAAAGTATTTTGCCTCCTTTTCACAAAGCAAGATTAAGTTTAATAATGACTTAAACAATAGAGAAAGTAAGTAGTGGCCACGAAATGTGTTATTCCCAGTGCCTAGCACAGGGACGATGAAAAGTTCATAGGTATCCAGCAAATTCTGTTGTTAGTCCTAGAAACCACCAAAGTCAGATATTTTGACATCCTTTTCTTATTAAAGTATCCAAGTTGTTATTCCTGTCAGGAGAGGCCCTCTCCCTCAGATCCTCTTTATTGATAGAGACATTTTTTTTTTCTCTTTTGATGCAAGTTTTTTTATAGGAGAGCAATATGCCTTGGATCCTTTGTGCTCGAGTTGTCTCCATAAACAAATATAAAACAACCATAGCACAGGGGAGAATTCACAAAGTAAAAGACTCATAAAGTAAAATGTTTTGCTTTTCTTTTTGCCATTTTCATCCTGCTTTCATTTTCAACATGTGTAAATCATTCTGTTACTATAAACTTAATAAATGAAGTAAGAGAACAAAGACCAGGAATGTAATAATGAAATGAAGTTTTAATCACTTACAATGTTTTGGTATGAATAGCTTGATTATATTTGATATATACTGAAGGGTTTTGTATTTCAGACAGAACTTTTCTTAAAACTGTTCATGTGTCCCAGATGTGACCTAGTTTCATTCTGGGGAATGAATGCTGAGCATTGCACAGGCAAGTCAATCAGACATGGCTATTTTAGGAGCCATTAATGTAGTATACTCACAGGAACCTGATATGTAAATCCAGCTGGCTGGTAAAAACCTTTATTGAGCATGTACTATGTGCTGAGTGATATTCCAGGGTCCAGAAATGCAAACACAAGAACAAGTCTAGATCTTGAAGAGCTCATAAACTAGCAAAAGAGAAAGACAATGATGTCACAAGATGAAAGAAAATAAATGTAAAAAATAAAACCAAAGTGGGGCCGGCCCGGTGGCGCACTGGATAGTGCGCCG
>NW_007730781.1:149946-167731 GCF_000696425.1 Galeopterus variegatus | reverse complement strand
AGGGTTGCGATCCGTTGCCGGACACGGAAAAAAGACAAAAGACAAAAAAAAAATTAAAAAATTAAAAAATAAAACTAAAGCATAATATGTGCAACAACAGAAGCCTGAAAAAGGTAAAGAAGTATTACACAAAATGTAGCCATTTGTTCTGTCTCAGGAGAGTTCAGGAAAGGCTTCACAGAGGAAGTGATATCAGAGCAAACTCAAAAGGTTAAATTCCTGTTTGAGAATTCTCGTCAATTAAATCATGATTTGTTTATCGACAAATGTCCACTTGGACCAATGAGAAAACAGATGAAAAATGCCTTGCATAATGCTGGGCATAAAATAAGAATCACTAAATATTTTTTCCCCAACTGTATTTTTTAATTAAGGTGAATTTAATAACATAAAAATCATCCTTTAACCACTTTAAAGTATACAATTCAGTGGTGTTTAGTGCATTGATGATGTTTTGCAACCTATCTAATTCCAGAATACCTTCATCATCCCCAAAAGAAACCCTGTGCCAATTGAGTATCACTGGCCTTTCTCCTGTCCCCCACACCCGACAACCACTAATCTGCTCTTTATCACTATGCCTACTCTGGACACTTCATATAAATACAACCATACAATATACAGCCTTTTGTGCTGGCTTCTTTCACTTAGCATAATGTTTTCAAGGTTCATCCATGTCGTAGCATGAATTAGTGCTTCATTCCTTTTTATGGCTGAATAATATTGCACTGTATGCATATACCACATTTTGTTTATCCATTTATCTGTTATGGACACTGGGTCATTTCCACATTTTAGCTGTTGTGCTGCTGTGAACATCTGTGTACAAGTTTTTGTTTGACCACCAGTTTTCTTTTCCTTTTTTGATGGCTGGCTAGTACAGTCATTCAAACCCTTGATCTTGGTGTTATCAACACCCCACTCTAACCGGTTGAACTAACTGGCCATCCCTGAACACCTGTTTTCAATTCTCTTGAGTATTTGCCTAGGAGTAGAATTGCTGGGTCATATGTTTAACTTTTTGAGGAACCACCAAGCTGTTTTTTCCACTGTGGCTGCACTATTTTATTTTCCCACCAGCAATGTATGTAGGCTCTAATTTCTTTACACCTCACCAACACTTGTTATTTTCTGTTTTGTTTGTTGTTGTTTTGTTTTTTGTTTTTTCACTTTAGCCATCCTAGTGGGAATAAAGTAGTATTTCATTGTGGTTTTCATTTATATTTCCCTAATGATTGATGATGTTGAGCATTTTTATATGTGCATATTGGCCATTAATATATCTTCCTTGGGTAAATGTCTCTACAGAGATCCTTTGCCCATTTTAAAATTAGGCTGTCTTTTTTTGTTGTTGAATTGCAAGAGTTCTGTGTATATTCTGGTTATGACTTTTTAGATATACGAGAATAAATATTTTTCTCTCATTTTGTAACTTGTTTTATTTTCTTGATAATGTCCTTTGATGAAGAAAAGCTTTTAATCTTGTTGAAGTCCAAGTTATCTATTATTTATTTTATTGCTTATCCTTTGGCATCATATTTAAGAAGTCATTGCTTAATCCAGGATCATGAAGATTTACACCTGTTTCCTTCCAAGAGTTGTATAGTTTTAGCTTTTACATTTAGGTCTTTGATCCATTTTGAATTATTTTTTTGTATGTAGTGTGAGGAAGAGATCCAAATTAATTTTTTTTGTATGTGGATATCCAGTTTTTGCAGCACCATTTTGAAAAGACTGTCCCATGGAATGGGCCTGGCATCCTTGTCAGATGGGTTTCTTTGTGGACTCTCAGTTATATTCCATTGATCTATATGTCTATCTTTATTCCAGTACCACATTGTTTTGCTTTCTGTAGCTTTGTAGTAAGTTTTGAAATAGGAAAATGTGAATTCTCCAACTTTGTTCTTTTTCAGGATTTTGGAAATTCTACATTCCTTGCAATTCCATATGAATTTTAGAATAAGCTTGTCCATTTGTTCAAACAGCAGTTGAAAGTTGATAGAGATTGCACTGAATATGTATATCAACTTGAGGAATATTGCCCTCTTAACAATTTTAAGTCTTCCAGTCCATAAACATGGAACATTTTTCCATTTATTTAGGTCTTCTTTAATTTCTTTGAGCAAAGTTTTATGGTTTTCAGTGTACAAGTCTTACACCTCCTTGGTTAAATTTATTTTTAAATATTTTTGATGTTATTTTAAATGGAATTGTTTTATTAATTTCCTTTTTAGGTAGCTCATTGCTGGTGTATAGAAACACAGTGGATTTCTGTATGTTAATCTTATATCCTGCAACTTTGCTGAATTGCTTTATTAGATCTAGTAGTTTTTTTTTTTTTTACATGTAGTGTGTGTGTGTGTGTGTGTGTGTATTATACCCCGTGACCAAATATGATTTACTCCAGGAATGCAAGGGTGGGATGAGATTACTTTAAAAAGCTCATGGAAAGATTCATGTTATCTTTCAATTCTATTTTTCCATGAACTTTTTGAAATTAAATATGAGAGTACTTCAAAAAACTCATGGAAAAATAGAATTGAAAGAGAACTCGAGTCTTTCCATGAACTTTTTGAAGACCCCTCGTGTGTGTGTGTGTGTGTGTGTGTGTGTGTGTGTGAGATATGAAATCATGTTATCTGTGACTAGAGATAGTTTTGCCTCTCTCCTTCCAATTTGGATGCCTTTTATTTCTTTTTCTTGCCTTATTGCCCTATCTAGAGAGGCAAGAGTGGAAATCCTTGTCTTGTTCCTGATATTAGGAGGAAATCTTTTGGTCTTTCACATTGAGCATAATGTTAGCTATGGAATTTTACAGGTGGCCTTTATCATGTTGAGAAAGTTGCCTTCTATTTCTAGTATTCTGTATATTTTTGTTATGAAACTGTTGAATTTTGTCAAAAGCTTTTTCTGCGGCAATGGAGATAATTGTGTGGGCTTTTTTCTATCCTTCTATTAATATGGTGTAATACATCGATTGCTTTTCATATGTTGAACTATCCTTGCATTCCTGGAGTAAATCTAATTTGGTCATGGGGTATAATCCTTTTAATATATCATTGGATTTTGTTTGGTAGTATTTTGCCGAGGATTTTTGCATCTATATTCATAAGAGATACTGGCTTGCAATTTTCTTTTCTTGTGGTGTGTTTGTCTGGCTTTGGTATCAGGATAATGCTGTCCTCAAAGAATCAATTAGGAAGTATTTCCTTCTCTTCTGTTTTTTGGAAGAATTTGAGAGGAATGGTGTTCTTCTTAAAGCATTTGCTATACTTCGTCAATGAAGCCATCTAGTCCTGAGCTTTCCTTTGTTAGAGTTTTTGATTACTGATTCAATCTCCTTACTTGTTTTAGGTCAATTCAGATTTTCTACATTTTCTTGAGTAAATTTTGGTAGTTTGTGTGTTTCTAGAAATTTAGTCATTTAATCTAAATTATATAATTTGTTTATATACAAATGTTCATATCATTTTCTTATTTTTTATTTCTACAAAAGTAATGGCAATATCATCCCCACTTTCATCTTTTTTTTTTTAGTAATTTGAATCTTCTTTTTGTCTTCATCAGTCTAGCTAAACATTTAGCAACAGTGATCTTTTTGAAGAAAGAACTTTTGGTTTCATTGAGTCTATTTTTTTTTATTCTCTATTTCATTTCTCTCTGTTCAAATCTTTATTATTTCAGTCCTTCTGCTTGCTTTGGGCTTAGTTTGCTCTTTCTTTGCTAGTTCCTTAGGATGATTAGGTTATTTATACAAGATTTTTCTATGTACATGTGTAGGTATTTAGAAATACAAATATCCCTCTGAGCACTGCTTTCACTCCATCCCATAAGTTTTGGAATATTTTCATTCATATCTAAGTATTTTATAAATCCCCTTGTGATTTCTTCTTTGACCCATTGGTTGTTCAAGAGTATGTTGTTTAATTTCTACATATTTTTGAATTTGCCATATTTCCCTCTGCTATTGACTTATTTTATTCCATTGTGGTGAGAGAAGTACTTTGTATGATTTTATTGGGATTCGTTTGATAGCCTAATATACAGACAATCTTAGAGAATACTCTATGTGCACTTGAGAAGAATGTGTATTCTACTGTTGTTGGGTGGAGTGTTCTATATATATATCTCTTAGATCTAGTTGATTTATAGTGTTGTTTAAGCCTTCTTTGTCTTTGTTGCTCTTTTGTCTAATTATACTGTTCATTACGGAAAGTGGGGTATACAGTGTTCTACTATTATTGTTGAACTATTTCTCCCTTTAATTCTGTGTTTGCTTCATATATTTTGGGGCTCTGTTTACAGATTTATAACTGGTATATCTTCTTCATGGAATGACCCTTTTATCATTATGTAATATCCTTTTTTGTCTGTTATAACAATGTTTTTCTTAAACTCTATTTTGTCTGATATGAATATACCTACTCCAGCTATCTTTTCATTAGTGTTTGCAGGGAATACGTTTTTCCATCCCTTAACTTTCAACTTATTTTTGCCTTTGGATCTTGTAGACAGCATATGGTTGCATCATGTTTTTTAATTCGTTCTGCTAATATTTGTCTTTTTAAAATTAATTATTTTTTTATTGATTATGCATATTCATAGGGTACAAAGCTGACCAGCATCACCTGTGTCCAAGATGTGCTGGTCAGATCAATACTGTCAGCATACCCATTACCACAAATTGTGATTATTCCCCGTTTTGATTAGAGCTTTTCATTCATTTACTTTCAGTGTAATTAATAATGAGGAAGGACATCTGCTATTTTTCTACTCATTTTCTATATGTCTTATATCTTTTTTTATTTCTCAGTTTCTCCATTACTGCCTTCTTTTGTGTTAAACATATACTTTCTAGTGTACCATTTGATTTCTTTCGCATTTCTTTTCCTAGACATTTTTAAGTTATTTTCTTAGTGGTTGACTGGGGATTATAATTAACATTTTAATTTATAACAATCTAGTTTTAATTAATATCAACTTAGTTTCAATTGGATATAAAAACTTTGCTTCTATACAGCACCATCCCTCTCTTTATCTTGTTGTTGTCATCACAGATTACACCTTTATACATTGCGTACTCATCAACATAGATTTATAAGTATCATTTTATGAAATTGTATGTAAATTGTTTAGGAAAAAAAAGGAGTTACAAACTAAAAATACATCAATACTGACTTTTATATTTACCTAGATAGTTCCTTTTACTGCTTCTCCTGTATTTTTCCTTTCCTTTTCTCCTTCCATTTTCATTCATTCCTTTGTTCCTTCATTCCTTCTTTCCTTGTTCCTTATTTTCTTTTTAAAAATATTGGTAAGGAAAAAAGAGAAAGTTGTGCTTTATTAATATTTTAAGTTGGGAAGCTTACAATGTCCTTTGTGATCAATCCTTTCTTTTGTCTTTGACACTGGCATGGTGTGTTACAAATATTTCTGTGAGTTAATTTGCCTTTTTTCTATGTAAGTCCTGCATCCCCAAATAGACAGGAAATATAGCAAGGGAAGGAACTCTGCCTTATATTTCTCCACACTTGTAATGTCAAAAGAAATGCTCTGCCTCTAGAAGATACTTGATATGAGGTTGTTGATATTGTCTTAGCTATCTTCCTCATTTCTTCAAGCAGGCAAGCTATTATCTCCAATCACAGTGAAAAAACTGAGAACCAAGAGAGTTCAGGAACTTGACCAAGGTAATAATAAAGAGGGGAGAAAAACATGTTTTTCTCGGCTTTGTACCCAGCACCATTTCTCAGGCAGCTTGCTTTAGTTATCTTTTACAAGCCTGCAACAAACTTTGTAAGAGATAATTGGCACCAACTCACCACTAGCACTCACTTCTGGTGACAGACAGTACTTGTAATGAACAATCCAACTGAAACAGCATTCAGTTTGAGATGCCTATCTGTTCTTTTTGAATCAACACTGAAAGCAAATGAAATAGGAAATTGTTTCCCACAGATGTCTTGAGCAGTAGAAAAAGACATTTGAAGGACAGTGCTTATAAGGGTGGCTGTGCACGCAGGTCACAGTGAACCATTTCAAGTGAAACAGGCATGCAAGGCAGCAGGACCAGAGTTTGTCCTTCTCAAAACTCCAATAGGGTGGCCCTTGCCCTCTCAGCCCCCAGACCTCCTTGTTTGGCTTGGAGAATGGCACGGGGCAGTTAGAAGGCACAGATGAAGCTTTTAGGGTCAAACAAATAAGGAATTTAGTTCTGGGCTCTCTGCTATACAAACTGTAACTTTGAACGAGTTACTTCCTCACTTGCAAAAATAAGATGGTTATGAGGACCAACTTAAATTGTGCATGTGATGGTGCCTGGAATAGAAGAAACTGAGGGTAGCTTTCTTCCCTCATCCATGGGCCCCTCCTACTTCACCACTGCCAGGTGTCCTGTGTCCTCATTCTCTCAGCGTCCTACCCCCTTTTAAAATAAATGGGCTGATAAACTCTTTTACCCTAAAGTGTAAATGACTGGTAGTTTCAATATTTTAGTTTTTACAGGAATGTCCTTATTTTAACAGGCAACTAAAATCTATTTTCCAAAGAATGAAATTGTAATTATGAAATGAAGCCTGCTCTGGTCACAGACATCCAGACTTACTAAATGCCATTCCCCACAACATGGAACAGGGCTCCTAGGAGAAATGACTGATTCCACGACAGCGTCAAGGGAAGTACAAAGTGAGCCTGGGACATCTTGCGCCAGGAAGTATGGAAGCACTCAAAAAACAATAGAGGTATGCAAAAAGGATCAAAGCCAGCATGAAGGGGATCCCACTGACCAGTCATGGGACAGATTGGTGACTTAAATGAATAGTGACAGGAATGTAGTATAACATATTGAATAAAAATAAATTTATGAGTCCACATTTACACCTTAAAAAATGTAAAGGTGGGTTTTGAGAAAAGAGGAAAAGCTCTTTTATTTATTTATTTATTTATTTATTTATTTATATTTTTTAATATTTATTTATTTATTTATTTATTTATTTATATTTTTTAATTTGATCTAATTTTATTTTATCAATATATAATGTGGTTGATTATTGTGGCCCATTACCGAAACCTCTCTCCCCACTCCTTCTTCCCCCTCCCTCCCAACAACCTCACATCTGTTCACTTGTCATAACAACTTCAAGGAATTGTGATCATTGTGTCTTCGCTTCTCTGCACCAGTTTATTTGTGTATTTATTTATTTAATTTTAGTTCCCACAAATAAGTGAGAACATGTGATATTTCTCTTTCTGTGCCTGACTCGTTTCACTTAATTTTCTCTGGGTCCATCCATGTTGTTGCAAATGGCAGTATTTCATTTTTTTTTAATAGCAGAGTAGTATTCCATTGTGTAGATATACCACATTTTCCTTATCCACTCATCCGATGATGGACATTTGAGCTGGTTCCAACTCTTAGCTATAGTAAATAGTGCTATGATGAACTTTGGAGAACAGGTATACCTTCAGCCTGATGATTTCCATTCTTCTGGGTGTATTCCCAGCTGTGGGATAGCTGGGTCATATGGTAGATCTATCTGCAATTGTTTGCAGAACCTCCATACCAGGAAAAACTCTTTTTTATAGAATAATGTCAATTAATAGATGCAGAAGGAATAATGAACAGGTATACCTTCAGCCTGATGATTTCCATTCTTCTGGGTGTATTCCCAGCTTTGGGATAGCTGGGTCATATGGTAGATCTATCTGCAATTGTTTGCAGAACCCCCATACCAGGAAAAACTCTTTTTTATAGAATAATGTCAATTAATAGATGCAGAAGGAATAATAAGAATAGAAAGCTACCTTTTTACAACCACCATAGTAATACTTGATTCTGGCAATAATTATCAATGGATGCTAAAGACATTGGGTGAAAAAAAAATGGGGGGAACAATGTACTCACAAAATCTCAGATTATATAGTAATTACAATGGGAAAATACCTTTACAATTGAGAAATCTATTGGGCACCATTCTAACCAAATGATAAAATTTAACATCCCCAATAATCAGACAATCCAGTACCACATTCCTGTCAATGTGATGCACTGAGCTCACAACATAAACTCTCCCCAAAATGTTTAAACCAAATCTGATTATGAAGAAACAATTCAACTAATCTATTAGACTATCATCTTCAGAAATATTGCCGTCATAATTATCCACACGCACACATGCACACACAGATAGGCTGGACAACTGACCTAGATTAGAGGAGACTAAAGCAACATGACAATAAATACAATGTGTGATCCTTGATTCCTTGATTTTGGATCCCAGGAAAAACAGAAGTAAAGGATAATTGGGGACAATTAAGTAAATTTAAAGAAAGATTTCATGTTAGATAATAATATTGTATCAATGTTAAATTTCCCTAGTGTGATAATTAAATATGGCATGCAGGAGAATGTCCTTATACTTAGAACAAAGGGTAGTTATTGTTACTCTTGGATTATACATACACATCTATCTACCTAGCTAGCTATCATCTCTCTGGAATGTAGCAACTATAACATAAAAAGGAACTTTGTACATAAAAAAGTGCAGCCTCACAAGTAGGCCAGGTTTTTAATCCAAATGGCTAATAAATGATTATTCTTCAGAAAAATCATGTGAAGTTTTTAGGAAAAACTGGGCAAAAAAAAAAAAAAATAGTTAAAGATTAACTTCAGATAAAAATGCCACAAACTTAGTACATTCAAGGTTGCTGAGTCATCTACTATAGTCGTTAATCTTCAGTCAGCAGATTCTATAGGAGGTAATAATTAATTTCCCTCATCTAGACATGATAAATTTGTTTCTCAGTGTTGAATGAAAAGAATGCTGACTGAAGAAATATTGACTGAAACAATATATGCAAGGGAAATATAACGAGGAGACATAACAACAAAAACAAGGGAAAATATAGAAACAGTAATGACCAAAGAAGAATTACTTATATTTTATTTTGTAATAATTGTCTTTAAAAATCAGCTCTGATCTCCTTAGGATTCTTTTCTTCACATCTGGAAAGAGATTTTCTGAGGTATGCCACTTACTAGTTGTATGAACTTGGGTAACTCTCTATGCATCAGTTTCCTCATCTGTAAAAAAAGATGTACCTACTATATCAGGTTGTTGAGAATAAATGAATTAGCATCAGTGAAGCACTTAGAATAGTGTGCAGCACCTAATAAGTACTCCATACATTTTAGCTATTATTATTACTGTTGCTGTTGTTATTATCATTTATACCTTCAAGACTGGGTGTCTTCCTGGTCTCCAAAACATTTTTACAATGTGAAGTCCCCCACTTTAATGAAATGTGTAGCTTCTCGCTTTTCTGTATGAAGCTAAGCCCTGCCGAGTTTTATTTTTCATTATTTCTTGGTTGTTTTGTTTTTAGGATCTCTGGGGAATATTTGCAAGTCACAGGAAGTATTAGTTTATTTGGTTAAGTAGTTTCAAAAATTTCATTAGGGATAACTGTATTTTAACGTATTTTCTACTCTTTGCACATCTTTTCTAGCATTTCTACTCTCCTTCTTTGTTCTTACAGCCCAGCTTGTTATTGCTTGTGATTAAGTAGCTCTATCTTCTGTCCTGAAATGATCAGATAAATTCCTTCCCCCTAGCATTTTGGCATTTTAAAATATTTTATTTTATATATGTTAGACTTATCTAACACAAGATAGGCTATCTCCTCAGGCAAATGTCACTTTAATGTATTTTTAATTCGTATACATGTGGAGATGTCAGAGTACCACATTTAGTTACAGTAGTTTCAAATAGAGTTTTCTAAAGCTCTCATAAAATAAGAAAAGCAGTATTTCTAACAGAATAAATCCCTGCCCTCTTTAGAAATCACACTCATTAATTCTGTGAAATCTGTCTTGTGAATGTGGTTTTATGCACCTGCCATACATATATATATATAATGTAAATTTAAAAACTTTTCTTTTTAAAATGTTAGTTTTTAACACCCTTGAAAACAATAGGAGGTATCCTAAGTAGTTATACTATAGATCATTCTTTCTTTTTAGGGACAAACATCTGTGTATTAAATGATTAACCACTCACTATGTGTCACTGTTTGGTCTTTACTTTAAAAACCTGCTTACATGGATTAGAAGGATTTTCGTACATAAAAAATAGGTCACCAACTGAACAAAAAGCATGGATCATCTCTTCTAACGGAGTGCAAAATGATAACATGTTTTGTGATTCACTTAGATAAAATGAGATATAAACTACAGGATGTATATGTTTAAATGATACTTTAGATGGTTACATTTTATTAAATGCTTACTTTTACTTGTTGTTTTTAAGTATTTGAAAAAATGCTAGATATACCTTGCTGCTTACATTTTTTTTTCTGAGTTATTTAGCACACAATTAAAAAAATTATGTCCAATTATATTTGATTTAATGCTTTGGGGTGAGTTTAAATATGCTTGATAAATAAATCACTCAATAAATGTCAAACTAAACATTTCCTGTAAGTTTAAAACATAATTTCTGGGTCCCAAGGGAACAGGAGCCTGGGTTGCCCCCACCCCGCTGAGGGAGTTCCCCTTGACCCCCACCCCCGGGGGTTGTATATAGATTATAAATATATAAGGGGGAGAGGGGTCGGTGGGGAGGGGTTGTGGGTCTGGGGTCTCACTTACCCTCCTCTTTCTTCTCCTGGTCCCCTATGCCTGGGGCCCATTTGTTTAAAAAGAATAATAAAAGGATTTTAAAAAATTGATAAGAATTACCATGTGTTGTGATTTATCTGTTTTTGTAACTTGCTTTCAAAGGCACCCCAATCTTACATCCTCCAAGGTGTCATTCATTTACTTATTTGACACTAAGCCCCTACATGAAATTATAACTCTGGCTACAATCCTTCCTTATTTGAAGATGTCTCAACTCATGGACCAAGGATGCCAACATTCTTCCTCTGTGATTTTAACTCTGTGATTTTAACTTTGTGGTCATGATACTTTAACTGCCACATTTATGGTCACTTGCCCACACTTTTCTGACATGTGTTACCATTCTGCTGATGGCACCCCCCCAACCCCACCCAAAATGACTGTGGGTGCTACTGCTGTGTAGAGGATACTATGATGTGCTACCTGGACATCTCCAGCATCTGGGAATACTGCCAACAGACAGCCATCAGCCATCAGCCTTCTCTGTGAATTGCCTAGGCTGTCACTCCACCTTTCCAGGGCAGGTAGAACGCAATGAGTGAGTCATCAGTACGGAGGCATAAAGACCAGGTTCCCCTCAACTGAACTTGGGACAACTTGGAAGGGCCACTTCAGCTTCAGAACTCCCCAGGAATCAGCTGAAACCTTCATTAGGACTGCACCACAGCCTGCTTTCTCCCTCTACCCACTTCTGCTTCCTTCCCTTCTCTCCCACAGCTGTTATTCCCAGAGCATAACAAAACCTCCTGCATGCTAATCTCCATCTCAGTGTCTGCTTCCTGAAAACCCAACTTACAACAGGGTGCTACAACAAAAGCCGTTGAAGTTAAGATTTTTTTTCTGCATATGGTGCAGTTTAAAAATTGTTTGCTCTAAAGATGTTCATTTCTCAGTGCAGATATGCCTTCACCCTTAATTTGAACTTGAACTTGGCTTCAATTTCACCATTGAAATCTTAGAATCTCTTTAGGCAGCCCAACAAGGGACGTTGGTAATAACGTCCCTTGCAAGCATTGAAATAAAATGCATTAGAAGGCAGTTTCATTAGGTGATGTAAAATCTCTGAAACTTAAGTCTACAAAAGACCCAGAAGCAAAATTCCTAGTGTCATGAACAGTCCCCAAGTGAGTATTATTTTCATAAAGGAGTCAGTTCCAGCCAGAGTGAAGAACAGATGAGGATTCCCTTTCATACACAGCGGGAAGGAGTTCAGATCTTTAATCCCCTTTCTCCACCACCTTAATAGTCACCTCTGGCTGAAAACATCAGTGCAGATAAAGTTTCCTGTCTTCCCAATTTTATCACCTAAAAGTTCAAACCCACTGAACATCCACGTCAATTCTGATCAAGATATTCCCATTAACAGAAGGCCGATCTCACCCATGGATATGTCTGGAGCTGGTCTTGCTTCCCTAAACTTGGTACAGTATTTGTTGGTGCTTGATAAGCTTTAGGCACTTGTGCATACTGATCACAGGCCTAAGAACAAGAAGATGTTTTAAAATGTCAATTTTCATCACCATCTCTCTTCCCTAGGACTCTGCCTAGGTCTTTAAATCTCCTTCCCCAGGGCCCGGACACAATTACTCCAAAATATCTCCCAGATTCTGAAAATTGTCACTGTCTAGAAATGTCAGCTGCTGCGTTCAACTGCCTGTGGATCGTGATGGTGACTGGGAGTAGCCTGAGTTTGCTAATGTTCTTTGGCTATTGTTGATTACAGACTGCTCTTGCGTGTATCATCCAGAAAACCATGTTAACCACTACAGCTGATCTTATATCATTCGGGCTTCCTCTGTCTCTCTGTTGCAGGGATTGAGCCTAAGTTGCAGTTCTTTGCTTCCTCCCTCCTTCTTCCGTCCATCCTTTTATCCCTTCTTCCTTCCTTCCTCCCTTCAACATTTGGAGAACATCTATTTGGGGGACTGTGGAATGGGAAGCTGCACCTAAGCAAAGCCGTCAGGATTCTCTGTGTGTGGGCACAATCATTTGCTTCAGGAATAACATTTTGCTGGTGAGGTCCACTTGAATGGTTTGCTGCTGGTATGGTCACTCTGCTAGCATGACTGTTTGAGCCGTATGTCTAGATCCATGACTGTCCAGGCCAGAGTCTTCTAACTGATGTCCACTCTCAGCCATTCAGGGTATCTAGAAGTCAGCAGGAAAAGCCTTAGAATCCTCCACTTCTTCATTCTATCACCTGCATGTACAAGGCACAGATTCCCTCTTTTTAAGTAGATCCTATGACAGTTCCATTTAAGGTGCCTAGTCAGGGATTTTCTCCCCTTATCGTTTATCTACTTACAGACCAACAACCAACTCAGAGCCTAAAATTTCATCCTGGTTTTGTCTCTCTCTCTCTCTCTTTCTTTTTTATGATTGGTTTTGTTTTAATTAGAGAGGTAATATTTGAATACTGTACCTTCAGGGATTATTTCTGTAGTTCATTAGTAGAGAAGTTTTTCTGAATGTGTAGAACACCAGAAGCCATGACAGCAGGTGCAGAGGTGTCTCCTGAGTGTGAAGCGGCTCTGGGTGATGCTTCACTGCAGCTGCCATTTGCCATTGACGATCTTTCATCTCTTTCTTTGGGAGAGTAACAGGGAGACAATGCTGCCTGAGTGGTCTCTGTTTATGTTTTAAAAAAGGTAATATTTGTCCATTTTGGTGAAATTGGAAAATAAAAACAGATAATTACTGTAAGTAACTTTTACTAATAGTTTAATGTATTTTCTTTCAGGTTTTTTTTGTTTGAGTGCAAACGTACACACACACACACTCCCCCTCCAAGACACACAAACACAGTGTATGTAATAGTTAAAATGTATTGAATGACTACTATGAGCTTGAATTTGTATTACATACATTTGGTCCTCACAATAATCCTACAAGGTCATATGGAGAGGACTGTTTTTGTTTTTGTCTGAGAGTGTCCATCCCTCCCTTCTACTGGCGACTACCCCATGATTTCAGCTGGGTCTGCTGTCTTGGTGGAGCAGCCAGTCTAAGTTTTCTATGCTGTCCTGGCATAGGGCTAGACACATATCCCAAGATAGGCAAATCATATGCTGTTCCTGAAATTTGAATCTTGAACAGCATGAATCAGAAGGACTAAGCAACCACTTTGTCATACTCATCCAGGTGGTGATGTCCTGAAAAGACTTCCCAAAGTATTTGGTGTCTAGATCCAATGAGCTGCTCTGGACTTGCCGTTTCTCAAGCTGGGTTTTTCAGCTCTTCCTCTGAATTTGTGAACTTTCCTATGTAATTCCAACAACATCTTTTTTAAAAAAATTATGTTACCCAAGTTTGGTTTCTCCCACTTACCCTCAAAAAATTTTCGACCAATACAGAAATATGCAGAAATATACTAGTATTATTTCAAATTAGAGACTGAAACTGAAACTGAATCTTAATGAAACTTGCCCAAGATCACCCAGACAATAAGAAGCATTATCACATTTCTGTAACAGTAGTTTGTCTTAATTTTAACCAACTCTTCTCAATCTCTCTCTGTATACATACATAGATATGTGTGTGTTTATATATACAGCATTCTTCTACAGTTGAAATCTTACCATAATCACAATTTTAATCATTTTCAGCTTTTAGTTTTTTTTGGTAACAAAATAACTAGAAAATTTCAAAACCACTGTCAGGTACAATGAAGATAAAACTCACCCATTATTCCAACACCTAGACATTATCATCATCACTATTAGCATTTTGATGTATTTTCATTAGTCTCTCTCTCTTTCTTTCTCTCTCTCTCTCCATATCATATACATACACACACCCATACACACACAAATAGGAAGCCATAAAAATATATATTTACATGCAAATATATATTTACCTATGTTGGGATCCATGCTGTACATACAGATTTGTATAATCACTTTTTTCTCTTACCATTAATTTGTAAGCATTTTCCTGGGTAATTAAACTTCTTTCAAAATATTTTAATGGCTATAATGAGTTTCATTATATGGGTATACCATAATGTGTTTAATTACTCCTCTTTCAGACATTTAATTGCTGTTTCTTTTGTTTTCTTTTTTGCTTTGATAAATAGCACTGCAATTAACAACTTTGTTGGCACTTGATTATTTTATTAGAATAGATTTTGAAAGTGGAACTATTGGCTTAAAGGCTTTGAACGTTTTAAAGGTTCTTGATATATACTGTCAAAAATCTTTTCAGAAGGAGTGTGCCAATTTATAATCCTACAACTAGTATTTAAAAGTTAATTTCACTCAAGCTGCAGAAAAGAGCAGAGATTTCAATGGAAATTTTAAACAAATGAGATCAAAATCCTGAAGCATTTCTTCAAAGAATTGTAACAGGAGATGAAACATGGCTTCACCAGTATGGTCTTGAAGACAAAGCACAATCAGAGCCATGGCTACCAAGAGGTAGAAGTGGTCCAGTCAAAAAGCAAAAGCAGACCAGTCAAAAGCAAAAGTCATGGCAAGTTTTTTGAAATGCTGAAGGCATTTTCCTTTTTGACTTTCTGAAGGTCCAATGTACAACAGCATCTGCTTATTGTTTTGAGAAAGTTAGTCAAAGCTTTAGCAGAAAAATGACAGGGGAAAAAAAACAGAGAATCCTTCTCCACTACGACAATGCTCCTGCTTACTTCTCTCCAAACAAGGGCAATTTTGTGAGAGTTTTGATGGGAAATCATTAGACCTCCACTTTCCAGTCTTGATTTGGCTCCTTCTAACTTCTTTTTGTTTCCTAATCTTAAAAAATTTTTCAAGGGCACCCATTTTCCTTCAGTTAATAATGTAAAAAAGACTGCATGGACATGATTAAATTCCCAGGACCCTCAGTTCTTTAGGGATGGACTAAATGCTGGTATCATGGCTTACAAAAGTGTCTTGAACTTGATGGAGCTTATGTTGAGAAATAAAGTTTACATTTTTTATTTTTATCCTTAAAAAAAAATGAAAACACTACTGACTTTTGTATGTTGATTTTGTAAACTGTATCTTCATTAAATTTGTTTATCAGTTCTAAAAATAACAAAAAACCAAAAAAACAAAAGTTAGTTTCACTCAACTGTCCAAACATGGATGCCAACTTTAAAAAATTATTAAATGCAAATTTAATAATTGGAAATTAGAGCCCATGTTGTACTTGGCATTTATTCTAATGTCTTTTATTTCTGATTGTAAAGTAATACAAGTTATTGCAGAAAGATTAAAAATATAAAAGATTACAGAAAACAATCACTTGTCATACATATTTAAACATAACATTGTAGTTGGATGAATATTACTTTGTCTTCTTGCTGTATACATACCATACTATAATACATAAATAATATTTATAATGTTGAGGTCTTATGGCTAATATTTTTACATCTAAAATTTTATTTATTATACATTGTGACAACTTTCCTGAGTTATCAAATATTCTTGAAAGTATTATTTTTATTACTTGCCGAATATGCTGTCTTATGAATCTGCCATGTATTTAACCTTTCTTATTGGACATGTACTGATCAATACCTATGGAATTGCAATACATGTTATTGTTTAAAGCCTTTGACTGCATTTCTGATGATTTCAATAGAATTTATGACCAGAAGTGAAATTATAGGCTTCAGAGTTATGGGTATTTTATTTTAAAGTTTCTTGATAAATATTGTCAAACTTTTCCTAAAATCCTTATTCCAGTTGCACATGAAATTACACTTCAACTCTTCTCAATATTATGTTTTATTCTATTTCAGTGATTAAAGTTTCATGTTTTTCTAATTATTTTACATTTGTTTGAAATATTTGCATTTCTTTTTTTCTGAATTCACCGATCTTGTCCTCCACATATTTTTTCCCATTGAATCTAGTATCATGAAGAGACTTGGGCATCCTTGCCTGAGGATTTACTCTCTACTAGCACAGACCGCAGAAGGATAACTCTAAGTCCCCCAGTTACTCTCACTAAATATTTTCTTTGAATAGTTCTATCATCTGTGGCTCTCATTGATAGATGTTCTCATATGCTTCTAAGTATATGTGGTTATAGTCATTCATATTTGAAAAGTTTACAATTTGCAGTTTACATTACATTTACGATGTATGTTTATATTTTAATTACAGTGATTTTACGAATGGGGAGGTTGAGGTCTACAGGAGAAAGCTGAGGGCAATAGCCAGTGGGAAATAAAGTCAAGATTCAAAGCACGTCTTCAATTCTTAGATCTTTCAGTTTTCATTAAGTCACATTACCAACGTTCCTAGTGTCCAGAATATAAAATGACTCCACATGCCTTAAGAAAGTTCTGGAAAAATGTTAAGGAGGCAAAAGCATGTGCTGTATTTTTAGAATGAGACTGATTTACATTTGGGGGCTTTTAATTGCAGTCATCCATCAATTTTGAACTTTCAATGTCTAAATATAAAAATGCAGCAATATAAACAAGCCAGCTGCTTTTTTACACTGAGGATGGATTGAGTTTGTGAATGAGTGAAGCGATAGGAAACAACAGCAAGATTAAGAATATTCTAGCCCCTTTCGATAACCTAAGCCACCTATCAGGACCTTGTAGAGCTTCCAATTTTAAGCTGCTCCCCGCCCCCCGCCCCCCGCCCCCAACATTCTTAGGAAAGACGGGTTCACGCCAAAGCAAAATGGGTACATTGATATCTTCCATGTTTTTCGAAAACTAAGATATCATTTTTCATTTTGCTACTGAAAATGGTCTTGCCCCATTTAAAATAAAATTGTCAACGATCTGTGATTCCGTGAGAGCTTATTTAAGTAGCATTCTTTTCTTTTCTTTGGAAAACACATTTCTTTGCCACGCCTGCAAATTAAAACATCCCCTTCCAAGGAGAGCGTAGGAGACAATCAGCTCTTCCTTCCTCGGGGAGGGGTTTAATTACTGTGTACGATCTGCTATTTGAGACACGGTACAAGCAGAGCGTGGGTCTCCACAGGTGTCGCCAGGAGGCCTGCTAGTGCGAGGAAGGAGGCGGGAAGATTCCCGAGCCCTGCGGGGGCCCGGCTGCCCCTTCGTGCCGGGCAGAGATTCGGCCTCGCCAATCCCCGCGGCGCACGCGCGCTCGCCTCCCCCGCTCGCCACCTCCCCCCCCCTCA
>NW_007730781.1:148211-149190 GCF_000696425.1 Galeopterus variegatus | reverse complement strand
CCGAGCTGCCGCTCTGCGACAGCCTCATGATCTGGGTGAGTGCCAGGGGCCGAGGGGGGCTTGGTTCTCCCCAGGTGAGCCCGAGGAGGAGCCGGGGCCAGCTGCGCAGCGGTCCTGGCGCGCTCTGCCCTCCGCGCCTCATGTCGCCCTTGACCACGAGAGTGCCACCTGCGGCTCGCGGGGCAGGGGTGTGTGTGAGTGTTTGTGTCTGGGGTGGGACGAGGGACGGTGGAGGCTCTGGTCTTAGCCGGAGGATCCGACCTGGATGATGTCCCTACCAGCTGTGGCAGGAACCAAGCGCCCATTTCCTTTCCTCCCTCTTTTCCATTTTCTCCCTCTGCCCGGCTCCCCAAGCGCTGGACTTTCTGGACCATCGACTTCGTGTGCTTAATAGTCTTCCCAGGGGTTCCTTTGTGGCGCTTGGGAGTGGAGATCCCCTCTGAAACCTAATCCTCCACCCCCAACCACCTTGCTGTACTTGGACACAGGTGACCAGGAGGTGGCTGGCTGCGTTAGTTCCCGGATCAGTGCTCCTGCCGGACTCTAGGATATCCGATTTTGTAGAAGCCGCTTAGAAGAGATGTTTCCACGTATTTCCTGTGTGGAGAAAAAGATGTGTTGGGAGTGGGGGCTCGTTTTCTCTTTCTCGTTGGTTCCACTTCCCCTTCAAATGGACGGCATTTTCTTTAATAAGAAGGAGTTGGCATTTTCGTTTATGCATTATCCATGTTTAGGATTTCTGTTAATTTGTATTGGGTTTGGACAGGCAGGATCTGTCCCCAGATTCTTCAGGATTCCAGTCAGCAAAATGAGATCTCACCTCTTGGAGTTGCCTGAATATCAGAGAGCTGGTATTCAGGTGTGGTTCCTACCCTGTAGTGGGCAAGGATGGTGCTCCGTGGTCCACAAGGTGCTGTGATGGTGCTCATCCTCAAACCAGCTGTTCGTTTGTGTGTAGGGGAGTGTGTGCAGAATGGAA
>NW_007730781.1:144704-147291 GCF_000696425.1 Galeopterus variegatus | reverse complement strand
ATGGTGCTCATCCTCAAACCAGCTGTTCGTTTGTGTGTAGGGGAGTGTGTGCAGAATGGAATGTAAACAGACTGGATCAGGAGGCAGTAATCAGTTGATGAGATGCTCTAGTGATCTCCTAATGCTTGTAATTCCAAAGAATGAGAAATTAGAAGGTTTGAGAAAGTGTGGAAAGTCTATTGGGAATAACCACAATTTAAAACAACTTTTACGCTTTGAAAGTAAATAAATTTTGCTTTAAGTGGAATACAAATGTCTAAGGTTTCTGAGCTAGAAGCAATTAGCTAAATGTTCATCGTATTTTCATTTAAAATAGGTATTGGGATTTAGATGCTATATTTAAGACTGTCATGAAACAAGACAACATTACCTTTAATGATCTGTTTTGTTAAAACAAGTGACTAATTAAAGGGTATTCCCTAATCTGTTACATTGTTGCTCTAAACATCAACTGACTGAAGTGGTAAACTTAGTCTTTGTGATGTCATCGACTTAGATGTGAAATAGTGGAGAAGCACAGGATTTTCTTGAATTGTACTGCAATATTTTAAAACATTATGTGACAGTATTCATTCATTTAACCAGTATTTATTGGCTTCCTACTTTGTGCTAGGCACTGAGGAAGACGGTGAAGTGTATGTAGGCAAAGCTGTGTAAAATTACAATGGAAGGCAAAATTCCATAAAAGCCGCAAAATATTATAAACTAAATGATAAGGAATCATACGTGACAGAGTGCAATTAGTCGTTTTTCTCCAGCCCTCTCTCAGACAACTGAGCACTGTGGAGAAAATTGAATGACCGTGCAAACTGTTGCCTGTACTACCAAAGGCACCTTTTCCTGTAGCACTGCCCAGCTTTATAATTAGGAATAAGTAGACAGTTCCTCTCCCATTCCTCGTAGCAAACCTTTATCAGTACTCTATTTTAGCCCTGACCTTTTCTTTCCTTCAGGCCACTTCCTTATCTTTGGCTCTGGCTTTAGACCCCATCCCTTATATCCCTTCTACAACTTGACTATTACTTATCCCCTTTCTGTATTTACAACTTTCTCTCCATTGGTTCCTTCCTTTTTAATATAAACTTGCCCAAATCTTTCCCATTTTAAAAAGAAAGAACAAAGAGCCACCACTGCATGTTAAAAACACACTGTATTTCCCTTTTCCTTCACAAATAGTCAAATTTCTTGTTTCGTGTTTTTTTCTTTATATTCACCTTTTATACTTAACGCTCATTCACACCTCAGCCCACTGCACTTGTTTCTTTTTTCTAAGGCTTTCACTTTGTTACCAGTTTGCCAAATTCAATGTGTTATAATATCCTTTTCTTACTTGATGGTTTCTTGGTGAAATTATCTTCTGTCTCGGTTCCTGGGTGCTTGTCTCTTGGCTTTTCTGGGTGTCTTTTTTTGCCTTTGCAGCCACTGCAACGTTGATCTTACCTCACCTCCCCAGCTTTCTCCAAACTCACCTCATGCTACACTCCTCCATGCCCACCATGCTGCACTGACTTTTTATTTCTTGAAGAAGCTAAGCTTTTCTTTTCTTTTCTTTTTTTTTAAATACATCTGGGATTTTTAACTTCTCTTTCCTCTGCCTAGAGAATTCTCCTAGGTCTCTCAGTGGCTGGCTGCTTCTCACTATTCTGGTCTTGGGTCTGATGTTGCCTTTCAGAGACTTTTTAAAGTAGTGTCCTACCTGTTTCCCATCCCTGTCCCATTGTAACCTGTTAACCTCTTTCTTATCTATAACACTTAACACTTTTTGAAGTTATCCACTTTTCTCCCTGGAATCAGAGCCCATGCCTGACCTGTTTTCTGCCCTATCTCTAGGAGGAAGAACATTGACTAGTATCTCCAGTACAACATTGAATAAAACTGGTGACAGTAAATATTGTCTTGGTCCTGTTCTCACAAACTAGTATTTCGTCATTAAGTATGATATAGTTGTAGATTTTTGTAGATGCCTGGTAAGGAAACTTTAACTATATCATAGACGATTGATAAAAATAAGGGGAAATGAGTTTTTCAGACATAGGGAAGAGCCACTAGCCATAATGTAAATGGTCTCTTTTGGCTATAGATTGAAGGGAGGTAGTGGAAGATATACTTTTTGTCATGGTATCTCTGGCCCCTTAATGTGCTTCCTACCATGCTAAGTAGTGTTATTCAAATTAGAGAAGTCATCAAGAAAAATTAGGTGAAGGAGTGCCTTTTTTGGGCAGTTGTATCTTATTTGGAACTAATCTTCTTAAAGTGACTAGTTCTTAGAAATGTTATACTGCTACTTAGAAAATTCAGGGCTAAAGGATAGATGTGGGCATTATTTGCTTAATGGAGGGAGTGCAAGAGAGTTTAAAGAAGTATTTCTTTTTTTTTTTTGTCCTTTTTGAGACCGGCCGCACCGTGCTCAGCCAGTGAGCACACCGGTCATCCCTATATAGGATCGGAACCCGCGGCGGGAGCGCTACTGCGCTCCCAGCACCGCACTCTCCTGAGTGCGCCACAGGCTCGGTCCTTAAAGAAGTATTTCTATGGGGCCGGCCGGGTGGCGCACTGGAGAGTGCGCCGCTTGGGAGCGCGGCCGCGC
>NW_007730781.1:115175-143735 GCF_000696425.1 Galeopterus variegatus | reverse complement strand
CAACACCAAGGGTTGCGATCCCGTTGGCGGTCCCCGGTACGGGCGCAACACCAAGGGTTGCGATACCGTTACCGGTCAGTAAAAAAGAAAAAAAAAAAAAAAGAAGTATTTCTATGAATATAAATTTAATTCTGTCTCTTGACTCTGGACACTGGAAATTTGTTTAGTGTCTTTGAGCTTTACTTTCACCAATAAAATTAGAGGGTTGACCAAGTATTTTATAATGGTTCTCTTGGTTCTTATATTCTTTGACTTTGATAGACGGGTGAAGGAAAGAGTAATAACAAATATATACCCAAATTAAGAAAATTATTAAAGGCTGAATTGTTTTCATAAAGATCTTAAAATGCAAAACTATGGTCATCTTTCTGAAATGAGTCTCCTCTCTTTAGGGGGAGACTGTGAAGATAGGATTCATCCAAGATTGAGTTTTTGTTGCTATCAGTTGTGAAAACCCCCTTTCTTCCTTGATTTCTATGACATTTGTATTGAAGCAGTTTAGGAACAATATTTCCACATATCTGATTATTTGCTTTATTTAAAAATGTAGAAGAAGTTAAGACGGTTATTTGCTAGAACATTTTGTCTACTGATAGACACCTTTGAAAGCCCTGTCTGCCCTGGGTTACTCACTAAAAAGACTTTGCCTCTTCACCTCTATGAAGAATAATTTGAAAGAATACATTTTCTTTTGTCCCTTTGCTTTGGCCTTTCTCCCCCACTGAGTTTTTTAATTTATTCACTGTTCTTGATTATAAAGCCTTTCAGTTTAGCCAAATGAAATTACATTCTCTGTTATCTAATTTATTTTGTAGCTATTTTAAGGACTTCCAAAAGACACTTCAATGTCTGGCTGGTGAAAAGGAAAAATTGATCTTAATTTGAGCATAGTGGGCAAGTTAGCAACTTGTAGCATATATACT
Source organism: Galeopterus variegatus (assembly GCF_000696425.1). NCBI lineage: Eukaryota > Metazoa > Chordata > Mammalia > Dermoptera > Cynocephalidae > Galeopterus > Galeopterus variegatus. The sequence goes on along the minus strand of NW_007730781.1, from coordinate 142,812 downwards.
CCTTATACATATCTCTTTACTATGTTGCCTAATATTCTGTGCTCTGAAATTCTCCTTTTTTTAATCCTAATTATATCCATTTTGTAAGAAGTTAATGATGTAACTTTTTAAAGGATTGAAAAGTGGGAGCCATAGTTTATTTTCCTTTTAAAGATGCTCTGAGTACTGGGGTTTCCTTTCCCTGTACATCCAACTACTTGTAAAATCTTTCTTATTTTATACTTTATATATTCCATGAATTTGTCCTCTCAGTCAGCAGTATGCTAATTACCCCTAAGCTGTCCATTTTATCAGTAGGCACATTGCAGGAACATTTTAATTTGTCTCTTTGACTCAAGCATAAAGCTACTCTGTCACTATTGCTGCTTTCCAAAATATACTAAAGATGTCTCCCACTTCCTTATTACTCTTTAGTGATTTCTCATCACCCAGAGCAATGGTTCTCAAAAATTAACGTGCATGAGAATCACTTGGGGATTTTTAAAATTTAATATGTCTGGAGATTCTCATACGTATTGTTCCTGGACCTCACACTTTGAGAAACCCTGGCTCATAGCTAATGTGCCAGCCATTGAGCTCATACCACATTGCTAGGCACTGATCTAATAAGTATGTTTTGTTTGCTGTTTCATTTAATTCTCCCAACGTCTTGTGAGGTAGAAGCTGTTTCCCATTATATAGATGATGCCATTAAGGATAAAATAAATCCAGGCTTGATGTCATGGCCTGCCAGTGTCCTGACTGCTGTCTATCTCTGTAACCCCTTTGGTTGTCACTCCTTCCCGATCCTTTACGCTGCAAATCCAGTGATACTGAACTGCATGTTCCCTAAAAATATCATCTCTCCTCATCTCATATATCTGTACTTTTATATTCCTGTTTCCTAAAGCTTCCTTCCCCTGGCCCTTTCTTTACTTACAAAATATTTGACTCATCTCTCAAGACCTTCCATTTTAGGAATCATCTTCAAGAAGTCTTTTCTAAATACAAACACTAATTAGATTAACTGACGCTTCTATTTTTTTCAGAACATTCTGTGCATACTTCAGTCATGGGACTTACCATATTGTCTAGAAGTTATTTGTCTTTTTCTCTTCTCCTTAACTCCTGACTGAAGCTTCTTTGAGGGTAGAAACCTGGAGATTTTCCTTTGTAACCTCATCCTATATCACAGTATCCCACATAAAGTAGGAGCTCAGTAAAGTATCTCTGTGTACTTTTTGAAAGTAACTGTGGCTGGATTACGTTCACCTATGTCAGTCTTCCATGTTGTATTAGGATAATGGAGACAGATTTGTAGAATTTCAAAATACCCAGAACCACTAAAATTTAATTATGGTGGGAGATAATTTTATTGTGTTAAGGTAGTTAAGTGGTAAACTTATAAATTATAAGTGAAAAGTGAAGGAGATGAATCTGTATGGAGAATCATAGAATTTTTAATTTAAAATCCTATAGGTTGAGATTAGACTTCTAGAAAGTATATGATCCATTTTACTTCTGTTGTAATTTGCTTTCTAAAAATTTTTGTCTTGTCTTTGCTTATTTGAAAATGGTGTCACTATTCCACTTCTGTTTTTAATGTGTACATGAATATTTAATAAATAGGGATTTGAAAACTTAGTAATATCTAAAGCCAAACTAGATAGAAACAACTTGACATGGTGGGTGGGCCCTTCCTTGACTCTTCATGCCCTAAGGCCAATTGCTGGATAGTAAACAGGAGTCTTTCTTATTTTAGAGCTTATGGAAAAACTGTAAGTAGTTTTAGACTTGACTTTTCTAGCCTTTGTTTTCTTATCAAATGATATGATTAAAATTTTAATTTGCAAATATTGGGTTATCTTAAAGTTTTTTCCTGATGTTTTTTCTAAAAAAAGACAAAGCGCAAGACTAGAATTATACACCTGGCTTTGTATTATTTGGAAATTCTGAATTACTTCATACATGGCATCCATGTGTTTTTCTGTCTTAGGCATGATTTCACGAAACATTGTGTTTATTTTAATAAAAATATTACACAGCCATAGAAACTTATTAGTATAGTTTCATTTGTTTGGCAGGGTCTGCATTTAAAACAGGACAATTTTTAGCTGTTTTCCATTTATTTATTTAGTAATGCTAACCTGTAGGTATAAAGAAGCAGTAAGGACATTTGCTTTATGTCATTTTAGCTGCAGACATTCAATACTTCCTCACCTTGTCAAGATGTCAAACAGCTGACTAATGGAGTTGCCATGGCACAAGTTCTTCATCAGATGTGAGTAGTGGTCAAACTCTGCCTGAAAAGAATTGTAAACCCAATACCAAAGAAGAAAGCCTACACTTGTATTCCAAGGGTTATTGAAACTTTAATCCAAGTCAATGACATAATGCAGGCATATGGTACTACCAAGGCATTCTTGCAACTTAGGGAACAAAATGTTTATGACTTCTTTGTTCCTTGCTTGCTCATAAAGATACACCTGAATTAAATGAATGATCGGGATTCTTGTTTACTCAAGAGATTTTATTTTACACGTGTTCTGGGCATTTTCACAAGATTATAATAACTATAAAAGAAACAGTTTAAATAAATGTATAATTGCATATGTTTCCTTTGGTTGTACTATTGTCATTTTAAGGTATCAATGCATGGAGATTATTTTAGAGATTATTGAAGCATAAAATACTAGATTTGAAGAAATATTAAATTTTAAGATCTTGTTCTAAATTAATAGTAGTAATTTATGAGTATAAGGTATCAATGCATGGAGATTATTTTAGAGATTATTGAAGCATAAAATACTAGATTTGAAAAAATATTAAATTTTAAGATCTTGTTCTAAATTAATAGTAGTAATTTATGAGTACACCAATAATGAAATGATGAATGAGTGAAATTTGAAGTTATACATGCTAGGGAACCTTAACTCATAAAGTGATTCTGTTTGGGCTAGACCCATTTTATATAATTCTATAATATTAAAAGTTCTTATATCCATTATTTCCTAATATTTGCCAAACATTGTACAAGGATTAGGGCAGTGGTATACAATATGAGCTGTACCCTTAATAGGCAGATAGGGCCAATTCTGCACTCATAATTTATTAGTAATCATAATGATTTTGTATTTGCTTACTTTGCGACCAGAATCCCATCTCTGCTTTGTTGTTTTATAGTCAGAGATTGTTTATTTCATTATTATCATCATTTTGAAAAGATTTGCTGTGAATAACATTGAAAACCCTGTAGATGGATTAGCAAAAATCCTATTCCATTCTTAGAAAAATAACTTAAAATGATATCAAAATCCTAGTTACTTGGAATTTACAAAATGGTCTAATTCGAATCAACGGGTTTTACAGTTAACTCAAGATTAACACTTTAAAAGACAAACTTAACATGCTAACTTTTTTTGGTGGGGGGAGAAGGCAGTCATTCTAAAATATGCCTTACTCTCCTGACTTTTAAAAAATATTTCTTAAATGTTTTATTTATTCATATCCCGATTGGTTATAAAATGATTAATTGGTCAGAGCCAAGCTTTCTGAACATGGTCCTTTCTTTATGATTTGGGAAAGTCATCATTGTTTTTTGTTCTTAGAATGCGCTCCTTGCTTTCTCATTGCAATGTGTTGTGGGTATTGGTGTAGATGTAGCTACACTGTAGTTGGTATGGATGTAAGTAAGGGTGGTATGCATTCACTCACTTCAACAGTGCCATCCAAAGATGTCATTTCTATGTTTTGGTGTGCTAGTAGCTTTATGCCACAATATAATGGAAGAGACCTGTTTTTACCATGATGTGATGCACATGGCTCTTTGACCTCCTATACTCTAACACTATACCCGATGTTTAGAGTAGTGTATTAGTCGTTTCTGTTGCTTGTAACAAAATACACAGAACTGGGTGATTTATAAAGAAGATGAAATTTATTGCTTACATTTTTCAGGGCTAGGAAGTCCAAAGTCCACAGAACACATCTGGTGAGGGTCTTGGTGGTGACGTCAGTGACAGTAGGGTATCACATTGCAAAAATGGTGGAGCAGAGAGAGAGAGAGAAAGACAGACTCTCCTCTCTTCTTTTAAAGCCCTCAGAACCACACTCCTGACCACCATTATTAATCCATTCACTACTGCATGGGTCCTACAAACTAATTACCTCTTCAAGGCTACACTTTTCAATTACCATAATAGGTTTTGTCAACCTTTTAACAGTCAGGATGGGAGCTAAGTTTCTAATACATAAAACTTGGGGAACACAATTCAGTGAGTTTTGGGGGGACTAATTCTATCCACTACAAGTAGGGTCAGGTAAATTTTAGCTAAGCTGTATCCTTTATCACCAACTCATTTTTCTACAGTATTTTGCATTCTGCTGTTAGTGCTGATCCTCACTCTGTTTTTTCTATTTTTGTTCTCTCTTTTGTCTTTTATTGTTTAGTAATGGCTTTTCTGCAAGAAGAATAAAATAGCCATACAGTCAGAAAGCTCCCTTCATTAAACAAATGACCATTGACCTAAAATTGGGCCTAAATCTCTTTGGGGGGGGGGCTTTACTTGCCTGTTTTTACATGTTCATGGTGTGTTAGCCTCCTTACCATTCAAGGCTACTGTTAATTTATTTTTTGTTTCTAACTCCCTTCCAGTTTTAGAGCTTTTCAGAAGTCTGGGTCCTGGATAGTAAGACTTAAATCATACATTATAATAATAGATTCTTTGCTAAGTTACTGTAATATTTAAATGAAATAACATGGAAAAACATCAAGCACAGTGCTTGGTACATAGCATTATAATGTTGGTTTTATTTTTTTCTTTCTTTTTTTTTTTTAACCTTTACAGGGTTGGGATTTTTACATCTTCCTGCTAGCGGGGTGCCTAGTTTTAAATATTTAGTAAATGTTTGTTAAATTGAAGGTGTTAGTGACTCAAATAATTTAATATGAGAAATTCCAAATGAAACATTAGGAATTACAAAAAATTCATTTAAATTGTATTTACTATTCTTCTTAAGGGTAGGCTTTAGGATATAAAGTAACTTTCTCTGTTGACTCACTTTGGTATTTTTCATGTAATAAAAACATTTTAATGTTTAGCGTTTGTATTTTTGTTTTAGTGATATGGCTTGGTTCAACGAATCTTGGTTAAGCCGAATTAAAGAGGATGTTGGGGACAACTGGAGAATAAAGGTATGCAGAATGAATGGGATAAGCACATGATCCAAAAGGTAGTCCTAAAATTAGCACCAAACTCAACTACATCTTTTTTTTTTAAATTAACTTATGGGTTCATTTTATTGTGTCCAGTTTGAGTTTTGACACATGTGTATGTTTGTAATGTAACTGCTGTCACAATTAGATATAAAACATGTCTGTCAATCTGAAATATGTGCTTATGCCCCTTTCCAGTTAATCCCTACTTTCAGCCTGGCCCTAGGCAACCACAGATCTGCTTTGTGTCACTATAGGTTTTATTTCTTAAACTCCATGTAAATGGAACCATAGAGTATGTACTCTGTGTCTAGTTTATTTCACTCAGTACAGTGCGTCTGAACTCACCCATGTTGCCTGTATTTTTTTTTCTGAGCAGTATTTTTAGTTTTCTTTTTTCTGAGCAGTATTTTATTACATTGAAATACCATAATTTGTTTAGCTATTCACCTGTTGATGAATGTTTGAATTGTTTCTGTCTTTGGCTGTTATGAATACAACACCAGTGAACATTCATGTATGAGTCTTTGCATAGACATAATTAATTTCTCTTGGGTAAACTCCTGAGTGGAATTGATGAGTTGTTTAAGTAAATGTTTAATCTTATAACAAACTGCCAAACTGATTTTCTATTTTTAAGTTTGTTGTGTCTTATAGGACGTTTGTTTCATATAGGTTGTCCAATGTATTGGCATACATTGTTCTTGATTGTATTATTAGGCTAACAATATGCTAATGACTGTATGATCTTTAGTGATGTTTCCTCATTTTCTCTTTCTTTCCTTATATTCGTAATTTGTGTCTTGCTTATTTTTCCTTGATAAGTCTAGCTAGATGTTTTTCAATTTTACATATTTTTTCAAAGAACTAGCTTTTGTTTCCTATTTCATTGATTTTTCTCTCTTATCTTTATTATTTCCTTTCTTCTACTTACATCTGCTCTTCTTATAGCAGAAGCTTAAATAATCGATTTAAGGCCTTTTCTTCCCCTAATAATAAGCACTGCCTTAACCACATCCCACACATTTTGACATACTGTGCTCTTATTTTCATTCCATTTAAAATATTTGTTAGTTTTCCTTGTGGTTTATTCTTTGACCTATGTGTAAATTAGAAGTAGGTAATTCAAATTCTAAGTATTTGAGGATTTTCCAGGTACGTTTTATTTATTGATTTTTAATCTAATTCCATTTTGGTCTGAGAACATACTCTGTGTTGAGAAATTCTTTTACATTTACTGAGACTTATTTTATGACCTAACGTAAGGTCTTTGTTGGTGAATGTTCCATGTAGGCTTGAAAACAACATGTATTCTGCAGCTGTTGAATAAGTATGGATTATTTTAAATTTGTTGACAGTGCTGCTTTCATCTTTTATATCTTTATTGATTTTCTGTCTAATTATTCTCTCAGTTACAGAGGGAGGAGTCCTTAAATCTCTAATGATGATGGTGGTTTTGCCTGTTTCCCTTTAAATTCTATTAATTTTTACTTCATGTATTTTGAATTTCTCTTATTAGGTGTATTAAACATTATATTTTTTTATATCTTCTTGATGAATGAATCCACTTATCATTATGAAATGCCTTTCTTTATCTCTGATAACATTCCTTGACTTGATGTCTAATTTGTCTGATATTAATGTAGCCACTTTGGTGTTACAATTATTTTTTTCCATTAGTATATTTTTTCCATTCTTTAATTCTGTCTGTGTCTTTATATTGAAAATGTTTTATGTAGACACCTAATATTTGGGTCATACTTTATCAGGTTTAACAATCTCTTTATTTGGTTCTTTTTTTAAAAAAAATCTTCTATTTCTTTCCTTATTTTAATGTGGGTTTTTTTTTGTTAGTTTGTTTTAATTCTCGAATGTTTTTTAATTAGCAGTTTTAACCTTGCCTTCCAATTCTTTCATCTGTCATTTCTGGGCCCGTTTCTTTTGACTGAGTTATCTCCTCATTTGGGTCCACGTTTTCCTGCTGCTTCACTTGTGTAGTAATTTTTTTATGGCATGTTAGACATTGTATTCAGTGCTGAATGTTTTGTATTCCTTGAAAGAGTGTTGAACTTTGTTCCACAAACAGTTACAATACTTGTGAATCAGTTTCATCCTTTCAAGTCCTGTTTCTGGGATTGGTGGGGGGTACAGATCTGAAGTTACTCTTTCCTCTTAAGGCTCGGTTAAATCCACTACTAAGTTGTGACCTTTTGGGGTCTTCAGTGAATGGTTTGTGCATACAGTAGTCTCTTCTGGCTAGTGGGAATTTCAGAACTTTCTGGCCCTCTGTAACCTTTGGGAATTGTTCAGTTTACCAGTTGGCTTTCATCTCCCTATGCATGGTCTGAAATTGCCTTAAGACAGAAATCTTGGAGTAGTGTAGGGCTCATCTTTTTTGTTTTTCTTTTTTTCGGAAAGCAGAGTTCTATATTGCCTGTTGTCTAAAGCTTGACAACAATTGTTCCTTGCATTTCATCCTGTTTTCTAGTTATTTGTGGCAGGAGTGCAAGTCTAAACCCTGTTAACTTGCTCATGGCTGGAGGTGGACATGCTCATAACAAAATCTGTAAAGTGGGCACTTGAATTCATTGTGGCTCACTTTAAATAGACTTGCCCTACTTAATCAAACACTGATTCAATCTCTGATGTTTAAAAGATATCATGTGCCTGTATTTCTAGAACTGTAATGTTTTTGCTATCATTTTTATCCAGGGAAAGTTTTTATTACCTTTCATCTTGGCATAAATTTCCTTTCATTGTTAATATGAAATAAGAATTTATTTGTCATTCTTTTTTTTCACATTAGGCTAGTAATTTAAAGAAGGTCCTTCAAAGAATTGTGAGTTATTACCATGAGGTATGAAAAATATGACTTTGTTTAAATGCAAAATGCTATGATAATTTTATTGACACTGAAAATGACTTGGCTTTTTCTTTATAATGTTTTACTAGAATGTAATTCTTAATTGGAATATATTACTAATTTATTGCCATTTTTTGGAATACTCATTTTGTGAAAATAAACAGGCTTAAGTTTGGATATACTGATTTGTAAAATAAAATTGCTTATGTACTCTTTAAATTGTTTTCTCAAATAGAATTACCTTCATCTTTAATATAATTTGATTTTATGCAATGCTATAAGGTAAACTTTATAATTAGTTGAAGTAACTTGCATTATTTTCACATTTATTTCTAATGTAAGCAATAGCAAAGACAGACTGTGAGATATCACATATTACATAAGAATATTTGGTGTAAAACCAAAAGCAATAATACTTGCTTTTGATTGGTTACTCAAACTTTGGGGAGCTTGCCTGAATATTGCTAAATGGTTTTATCAATAGTTTTCATTTGTCATTTGTTAACTTATCTGAGTCATTTCATGAACCTATTTATAATTTATTTTCCTTGTAATAATTAAATGTAGTAAATTATTTGTCGCCTACATAAATGAGTGGTCTAACTTATTATTTTGATGCTACAGTTTTTAGGGCAGCAGATTTCTGAAGCACTTATCCCTGATTTAAACCAAATAACTGAATGTTCGGATTCTGTGGAGCTTGGGAGGTTGCTCCAGCTTATTTTAGGTTGTGCGGTCAACTGTGAAAAGAAGCAAGGTAAGTGAATTTCAATCATTTGAGAATTTCCACTTTCTCAAAACACCTAGACCTACATTGCTATACAAGGTAGCATTAAGATGTACTGTTACAGCTTGATAGAAAGCACCCTGAAATGTAAACCTGAAGTTCTGAATTCTAGTCCAGCTCTGCCATTAAAAAGCTACATATCTTGAGTATCCTGTTTATACCTGGATTCTGAGATTCATAGTCAGGGGCTAAATTAAGTGTATTTTAGTCTAGTTAGTTTAATTTAAAATATCTAGTACTAGGATTTAGTGGATGTTTAATAAAAATTGTACTTATTCATCTGATATATTATCTGTTTCATGTGTAAAATAAACCTTTAGGTTGATTTAGTTTTTTATAAATAAATACTCAGCTACTAAATTATAATCCAGGCTTCTTCACATAATATTCTGCTCATCTCAGAAGAATGCCTGTCCATTGTATCCTCCAGATAAACAGTCTGATGATATAAATGGAATTGGAACATTATATTGGTATATCGAAAGGTCATTTTTGGTTGCACGTAATGAGTGAAATGATGAACTGAACAGACCCAGATCTCCTTCCCTGGGGGCTTGTATTAGTCTGGGCATTGAGTTTTGATGCTAATATTTTTTGCAAGATTTGTCCAAACTTGGTCTTAGTATATCACCTTTATAAAAGAATGTTGCTAGCTGAAGTTTGCAAATACTTTGAGAACTAGTACCTTAGAAAATACATTTAACATCTAACTAATGAAGAAAGGATACAAGACAGGATAAACTGAATAAGAACAAACTCAGGAAAGAGGAAAATAAAATACATGAAGTCAATTGTAGTTTATCAGTAAGCGAAGACAGGGATTGGGCATCACAAAACTTTGATATTAGTCCATCTTTAGCATTAACTAGCTATTTTTGCCTAGGGCAAGTCAGTACTTCTCTATAGACTTTTATTTCTCACTTATAGATAATGTCAAAGGCTTATGTGTTGGGTTTTTCATAAAAATGACAGGGATTGGGCATCACAAAACTTTGATATTAGTCCATCTTTAGCATTAACTAGCTATTTTTTCCTAGGGCAAGTCAGTACTTCTCTATAGACTTTTATTTCTCACTTATAGATAATGTCAAAGGCTTATGTGTTGGGTTTTTCATAAAAATGAGGGATATTTGCTCATGGAAAGTTTCCTAAATATTTAATCATAAGTTGACAAATATTAATTCATTATAAATCTCGTAATTTTCTGTTATAATTGTGATCCTTTTAATTTTTTTTTTTTTGATTAATGCTTTCTTTCTATTCCATTTACTGTTTATTTATAACTATTTTTTCTAAGTTAATCTTACCAGTTTACCAATTTACAAAGAAACAACTTTTGGCTTAGATTCTATTTTGTTTTTACTGTTTAATTTCTGTTCTTTTATCTTGTTCTTTCTGTTTTCTTGTGAATTAATCAGCTGTTCCTATTCTAAGCTATAATTGATATTTTAAGTTGTAGCTATAATTTTTCCTTAATGTGATGATTTTGTCACATCCTACAAATTTTGATATTATATGTAATATTTTCATAATTTAGTTCTAAGCATTACTAAGCAATTTTTCTCATATTTTTAAAAGAAAATTCAATTCCTGAATATATAAATAAAAGTTTAGCAAGTAGTACATATAAAGAAATAGTTTCATTTTCATTATTTAAAAAATCAGGATTATCTATTTGGATTTTTGTAAGTACGTGTCTGGGTTCTCAGTTTTTAGGTATGAGCAAATAAATGAAAAAACTATTAGTAATTTAATTAAAATTAAAAAACAAAACACATTCAGGATATAAAACAGCTTTCACAGTTTTGCACTTTACAGGGAGAATCGATTTTCAAAATAATTCCAAGGTACTGCAAAAATCTCAATCTTGAAAGAATGAATTAGTTTGGTTAACAATACTCTATCTTGGGGGTAAGAGGATTATTTTTATGAAGGTTTCAGCAGACTTAAAATAATTTATTATCCAGAAAATCCACGTAAAGAAAATCATTCCATTGCCTGTGCATTCTCTAGTTAATTCTTTCCTCCCCAATGGAACTTGTGATCAGTTGCATACCAAAATTTTGTCTAGTTCTTGGCTTTACAAATAAAAAGATCTAGAGAATTTGTAGAAGTTTCCCAGAAGAATCATTAAAACAATAAAAAGATTAGAAAATATTAAGTACTTAAAATTTTTAGAAAATTGTTTTAGCTAGAGAACATACAGTTGGAGTAGATTTAAATCTGTAAATACTCGTATATGAAAAACTTTCATGGTTCCTCATTTCCTGTCAGGACAGAATCACCTTGACTTAATTGCATGAGTGTCTGTGGTGAGATAAAGATCTCTTTGTGGTGAAGCTTAGTGAGTGCTGAGCAGGTATTTACAGGAGGCTGGATAATCCCCTTCTTTGAAAGCCTTCTGGGAATGAACTAAGTAGGTGATAAAATGAAACTTTCTGGGTTTAAGATTAGATAATTATTGTTGTAAAAGTTTTAAGATAATTAAAATTTCTTCCTTTTTCTTAAAAGAAAATTAGAGGGTTTCTTCATTAGGAAAAAAGAAAGCACTTAAAAATATTTATATGAATATTTTCTATTCTGCTTATTTGTTTTCAATGTACATGGTAATGGAAAAATAATGTATTTGCATAAAAGATTATTTGTGGTAAATGAATTTATATTCTATTAATTGGACGGCTAGGGTACTATGGGTAAATAGTAGATTTTTTTCCAATTTGTTTTTTTTTTTTTAAATCATAGAACATATCCAAAATATAATGACACTGGAAGAGTCTGTTCAGCATGTGGTCATGACTGCTATTCAAGAGGTAAGTTATATCCTGTTCACACAAGTATGAAAATTCTAAACCATACTGTAAAAAACATTTTATATAAATTTTATGGTGTCTTTTTTCTTTGCATAAACTTGCCCTTTACAGTGTGTTTACTTAAAAGATCTTCAAGCTCAATTTTAGTATTTCTACATTTTAAAAGTCAGTTGATAAATTAATATTGGCATGTTTCTTTAAACAATATCAACTCAGGAAGAAAACCAAGATAAACAACCTCTGACCAGATGGGAATTTTTATTTCTTCTAATTTTTTCTGCCAATTAGAGCAATCCTTCCTGAGATTTTTAGTTTATATATACCATATGCATTTTCAGAATTTTAGGTCTGTGAGCAAATATGGTGGTACTTTAGGTTTTGTAGCCAGGTAACCTAAATTTAAGGTAGTCTAGTTATATAAGTTGAGCCAGAAGAATTCAGAATTCATGTGGTACAGTGTTAATTCTTAATATCAGGCTAAAAGACTGAGATGAAGTGACGTGCAGAGGACACCTGAGAGACAGTAGAGTAAGGGATTAGTGAAGAAAAACAGTTTGGAAAGGACATGATTCAGAGGGAGATATCATACAGGACTTCAGCAGTTTGTATACTCTGAGTTTGCATTCTTGGTTTAGATTCAAAGCATCACTATAATCTGCCTTTCGTATGCAAAATTTATTTATGGGTTTTTTTCCTATAATTATAACTCATACTTTTAAAATGACTTCTCAAATTAGGAATTTTGCCATATCACTCATTTAAAAGCTGTACTTAAATTGTTAATTTATGCTATATAAGAATTACTTTTTAAAGAATTATTTAATGTGTTTAGTTTTATTCAGTAATACATGTTTAAGAACCTGAATTGTAATTTTCCGGTACACAAGTATTTTGAATATGTCTACATACTGCAAGCACAGTTTACTTATAATTTCCTAATATGCTTGAGTATCACGTTATTTAGATTACACCCGTAATAAAATTTTTATTTGAATAGTGTTCTAAGGATCATCAAATTAAGTCAAGAAAATGCTAAATATAAATTATTATATATCCTTTCAAGTAAATATATTTTACTTCATAAACGTCACATTATTGTAATTAATTTTACTATTTTGATGTCCTAGTTGATGAGTAAAGAAATAGTGAGCTCTCCTACAAATGATGCTGTTGGAGAATTAGAGCAACAAGTGAGTACTTGAGTATGTGAAGAAAATGTTGAAAACAGTGATAATAGTTCCTTTGCCAGTTACTATTATAAGGCTTACATAAGAGATCATATACAAAAATGTTTTCTTCCATGAAATTTAGTGTATTCTGCTATAAGATCCCAATTGAATGTTATTGTGCATTTCTTCATGAATGCAAGTACTGTTGATCTCCAGAGATTTTTGTGATCATGGTTGAAGAGTTGAGTGGCGGCATTGAACATTTCTCTTGACACTTGCAATACATATTTGCCCCATGCTCTATGGCTAAACAATTAAATAGTAGACAGTTATGCAAGTACTGTTGATCTCCAGAGATTTTTGTGATCATGGTTGAAGAGTTGAGTGGCGGCACTGAACATTTCTCTTGACACTTGCAATACATATTTGCCCCATGCTCTATGGCTAAACAATTAAATAGTAGACAGTTAAAAAAAAAACTCTGCCAAGTTTTAATTGATCTAATAAGGTAATAAAATATTTGTCACTGTTGCTGTCCTCTTGTCTGTTGTTGAAGAAATAGCTCAAAGATGCTGTACTCGAGGCTCCTTTCCCTGGTTCTGTTACAGGACTGTTTTACATGGGGGGAAAGACACTTTTTTCCCATGTATACTCCAATCTAGGTTGTAGGGGAAAGGGTAAGAGGAGAGGCAAATGCATGAGGAACTTTTTCTGTTAAATTTTGAGACATCTGTTTTTTCTGAATGTTATTTGTCATCTCAAGAAATATTTCAAATGAAATTTTTGAAATAAAAATTTTGTTTAATAGTATACATGCTGTGTTCTTTGTGAGTTTTTTCTGTGATGAAACTTAACAAGGCCTCCCATAATATTTTTAAAAATATTTCACAAGGATTTACATAAAATTTATTTCTGTGGGACTATAGCTTTATATGTTAATGAGGCAGTGTAAATATTCACACAAAGGCAGTAGATTGACTCATTTGTTACAGGTCAATTTTAAAAGCTATTACTAGTATCAGTGTGTTATGTGTGTTGTGAGAAGAATGTATTTTTCTATTTGTATTAAAACATGACTTACCAAGATTGGGACATTTTATATTTCAGCTTAAGAAGGTGTTGGAAGAACTTCAGGAAGCACTTGCAGAAAAAGAAGAGCTCAGGCAGAGATGCCAGGAACTAGATCTGCAGGTGTGGAAATGTTTAATTAATTAACAGACAAAGTGTTTTGGAGGTGGGTTCATTTCATGGAGGAAGCATTAAAGGATTTGTTATAGGCTTGAATATTCAAGCATGAATTTCATCATTATTTTTCTCCGAGAGTTGAAAATTGCTGGCCTAACTATTTTTTGAGGAAAATCATTCTACTAATTGTAGAATTTCACCTATTTAGATGAGGATTCTGTTTCCTTTTATGTAAAATGGGAAAATTAAAGTATCTATGTATTTCATAGGATGTTTATGAATATTAAATAAGGTAATTTATGGAAGCACTTAGAAGTGCCTGACCCCCAGCAAATGCAAGTGCATGCTCTTTGTCTCTCTGTCTCTCATGTATATATGTATATATGCATATGTATGTATTCAGAAAGTTTGTGGAGAAATAGAATTAAAAGATAGTACGAATCTTTCTGTGAACTTTATATGTAATCTGTCATGCCACATTTGTTTTGCTACCATGTATGTATGTAATTCTTGTGTTCATATGCAGTATATGTTAGTGAAATAAACTTGGCATGAGAGAACATAGTTTGTGGTTAAGCGTATGTACTGTCAAAACAGGCTACCTGTGTTCAGAACCTGGTTGTTACTAGCTGGTTCTGGCCTCTCTGGCAAATTACTTAATTTCTCTATACTTCAGTGTTCTCGTTTGAGAAATGGAGCGGTGACACACCTCTCAGCACTGGACAGATCTAGGCAGCAAATCAACAGAGTAACCATTACTCTTTCAGATGGAAAGAAGAAATCTAGGGTTATCAGAGATGGGGGGTGGAGAGAGGGAGATAGGGAGAGATTGGATAAGGGTCATAAAGAATAAGTACAATTTGTAATTTATATGCTAATAATATCGATTTGATCAACATATGTCAATGTTGAACCCCCAAAATATGATCAATTATGATTCAATATATAAAAAAAGAGAGAGAGAAATGGAGTGATGATAGTATATATCTCCCAGAGTCATTTGTGAGGATTAAAAGAGCTAATATGTAAAGCACTTAGAGCAGGGCCTGGCACATAGTGCCATGTATGTTTGCCTATGTTATTATTGTTACAATGAAAATACGAATGTGAAAGGTATGTAAGAAGTCTTGAAAAAAGTGTACAAATATCCTGTATGTAAATTGCATTTTTTGTTCAAATAATGGGCTAAATAAGTAGTTGACTCGCTGAAAAGTGTTAGGACAAGGAACAGATGTTGTGGTAGTACTATCCTTGCTAAGTGAAGTAGATATCTAAAGTGCTAGCGCTGGATAATATTTCTAACCCCGAAGGGTTTGCAAATAAGGAAAAAGAAAGTGACTTGGTCATGGTGACTCATCTACTAGGGTAGCAACATCAGAATGATCCAGGTCTTCTAACTTCATCTCTAAAAGTCAGCCCTCTATATTTGAATGAAACAAATATCTCAAATATAGGGGAAATTCTGCCTGTTCTTTGTATCTTTCCTGTCCACACAGTGTAACACACACACACACCCACACCCACACTCATGCAAAGCACCTCAGATATGTTGTTCTTAAATAGGATCATTTTTACCATCCAGAATACCTCGTGAAGAATAGAAGATTGAGCTATTCAGGTATTTCTAGTTTCAAGTAGGATCTCTGTGTAGTTTTCCAAGAAATTCTTATTCAATAAAGAACACAAAATTCTGTATTAAAAGTTTTAAGTGTTTGTAACACATAATGAAGAGTATGTGAACGTCTGGTTTTAGTTGAAAAGTAAGAAATCCCAAGTTTTGACATTTTTAATTCTAGTATTAAAATAGAGTCAACCATTAAATCTCTGCACAAATGAAGTAAATGATTACTGCATAGAATGAGAACAAAAAGTAATGTATTAACTTGATTAACATAGTATCTACACAGGGATATGTGACACACACGCCAATTCTATAAGGAAATTTGTCTTTGAAAGATGTTTACTTTTTATCTTACCTCCCTTGAAAATGATTTTAAAATTTGGGAGGAATTCCTTTTTGATACCTAACCAAATGTACCAAAAAGAAAAATAACCTATAAGGAAATTCACCGAGGCCAGATAAATAAGAAAAAGGTGTGAAGCTAATGAGTTAAATTCGCAAACTGGTAATTGAGGAAAGAAACAGTTGTATGACATTGTCAGCGGTCCTGCACAGTAAGCTCCAACCTGCTCTTCCCCTGTTCCAGGCCATGCAGGAGAATCAGCAGAACTCATGAGAACTCTCGCTGCAATCCACTCAGTCAGAAGGAAAATTGTTTTTTGATTTCCTTATGTTTTCTTTCATCTGACTGGACAGGAGTGGAAATGACCGCTAAGAAGAAACTGAGGGCCTGACTCTGATAGAAATGTAGGCTGTAGTGGAATTAGGGTAGCAGTCTGATGCTCGGAGGAATTCCTGTGTGTAATTCCTGTGTGTAATTACAACCTCCCACTACCCTGGTATAAGGTACTTAAATCTCAGAAGTGACAGTGTAGCCCAGGTGTTGTACAGAGATTGCATATTGCCTGAACTGGACTCCCTCCTTCCCCCATTATTCACAAAGCTATAGAGTGGTGTGGGAGAAAGTAGTCACAACCATAACTTAGAAGGGAAACCACACTCAATCTGGGGTACAGTAGAAAGGGTGTCCAAGAAGTCATCCATGCTACACTGGAACAAGTAGGATATCTGGACTGCCGACAAACCATCAGCTAGATAAAAAGAGTAAAAGCATGACATCTGTGCCACATATTACACGTGAAAAATGAGAATTGATAAGAGCATGTAAAAGACAATCACCAGGCTTAGAAACTAACTGTGCTTCATGCTGTGGAACAATTTCATAAGAACACCCCAGTAAAATAGACTAAGTGGTAAGATAGCAAAGTGAAGTCTAGAAGGAAATTGCAGGTTTGTACAAACAAATCAGTGAATTACCACCAACCCTTATCCTAGTTAAGCTGTTGAACTTCAAGAATAAAGGAAAAACAGCTCCTCAGTGATTCAGGTAGAAAAGGTGAGCCCCCACAAGGAGAAGAAAGCCAGGCTCCCCATGACTTCAGTGCCAGAATACAGAATAGCAATATCTACAAAACACTGAGGCAGAGGAACAGTATTAAACCCAGATGGAGAGCACAGATGCAAACACATGAGCCCTTCTTGAAAAGCTGCTTGTACAATCCAGCTAGCAAATATGTTTTAATCAAAATATAGAATGCAGGAATGGAGGTTCTATTATGAAAGATCCTGTGGTGAAGCTTGAATCCATTTAAACACAGCCCTGTGTTAGTTCTGTATAACTTAGGATTATAGATACTAGGACAACCAAAATTCTGATTCAGTAAGGTACGAGGAAGGCTTGGATATGTGTACTTAAAAAAGAAAAAGAAAAAACTCCATATGAGATTTTGACAATCCCTGATGTAGTATTTCAGTTCTGTTCCAGCCAGGATTATTATGGAGCCTTAGGACAAGTTATGATGTTTCCAGAGGCTCTTAATTTCTGCCTTTTTCAAAACTAAGGCAGGCAGACATTTAAAAGCCATTCTGACTGTGTTTTCTTTATGCATGTATTTATTTGATTTCTTTTATTTGACTCAGATCTCCTGGACTCAGAATTTCCAAGTTGAAAGGGTTCTCAGAAATCATTTAGTCTGATTGACCAAGCTATTTAGTGGCTAAGTAAGGATTAAAATCCAGAACTCTGACCTCTGATCTAAGAGATTTTTTGATACTGATGATTTGTATACTTGTCTTTTAGGTGACTACACTTCAAGATGAAAAGAATTCACTGGTTTCTGAGAATGAGATGATGAATGAAAAACTTGACCAGATGGATGGCTCTTTTGATGATCCAAATACAGTGGTTGCAAAAAAGTATTTTCATGCACAGTTACAACTAGAACAATTACAGGAAGAAAACTTCAGGTAGCATTTGTAGTATAAATTATTTTATAGAGTTCTATTAAACTAGTAGCTAAAAAAATTAAAATATCAACAGCTAATTATTAAGCATTGTTAAGCATGTTTAGGATACTCATTAAGATTCTGAAAATGCCAAGTGGTGTAAGTGCTTCCTTTCCTCATAGGGCTTACATTCCACATAGGCAAGTGGGATATGTACATAAAATCAAAACAATTCAAAATAATGTGTGATAAGGGCCAAATGAAGGCCCTAGGCAAGCCAATAAGAATTCAAGGGAGTGATTGCTGAAGCCTGGGGAAAGTAGGGAGTTTTCTCACATAGGAGAGGTAACCTAATAATAGATGGAAAAAATGTAAATCTTAAGCTAAAGAGGTGCTTTTCATTTTAACTTTGAATTTCTTCTTTTAAAAAAAGTCATACATTCTTCCCTTTAATAAACATTGATTGTCTCTTTTGTGCTTACCACTTGTGTCATAAGGCCTTGAGTGCAGGCATTCTAATTGTACACCTTTGTATACATTTTTATTACTTCATTTTGATGTAATTTCAGATTCACAAAAAAAGTTGCAAGAATAGTACAAGGAGAACTCCTTTATACCTTTTACTCAGATTCAACAATTGCTTTATACTTTTCTCCATTGGTTTTCATTTCTCTTTGGCGAATACCTAAGAATGGTATTGCTGGTCATATAGTAGGTCTATGTTTAATTTCAAAATACACTGATAACCTTCATTTTGATGTAATTTCAGATTCACAAAAAAAGTTGCAAGAATAGTACAAGGAGAACTCCGTTATACCTTTTACTCAGATTCAACAATTGCTTTATACTTTTCTCCATTTGTTTTCATTTCTCTTTGGCGAATACCTAAGAATGGTATTGCTGGTCATATAGTAGGTCTATGTTTAATTTCAAAATACACTGATAACCATTTTCCAAAGTCATACCATTTTTGAATCCCATCATCAGTGTTTGAGAGTACTAGTTGCTCTGCCTGTATAGCAAAATTTGGTCTTATAAGTCTTCTTAATTTTAGCTATTTCATGGGTCATGTTGGATATCTAATTGTAGCTTTAATCTGCATTTTCCTGATAACTAATGATGTGAAAAACCCTTTTTCATGTACTTATTGGCTATTTATACATCTTACTTTGTGAATTGTCTGTTTACACTGTTGACCTATTTTTAAATTGGGTTGAAGGAGATTTTTTATAAAATACATTCTGGATACAAATTCTTTATCAGATATATGTATAGTAGTAAATACTTCACCTATTCTGTGGCTTGCTATTTTTAAATGTCTTTCAAACATTTACACTAAATTATTGTTTTTAACTTAAATGAAATCTAATTTATCAATATTTTTAAGGATACTGCTTTTTGTGTACTATTTAAGAAGTCTTCACGTATTCCCAGGTCATGAAGATATTCTCCAATATTTTCTTATAGAACTTTCATAGTTTTATCTTTCACATTTAGGTCTATGGGCCATCTGAAATTAACATTTGAAAATGGTGTGATGTGTGGAGGTCAAGCTTTATTTATTTTTTTCCATGTAGGTAACTAGTATGTGGATATTTTTATATGGGTGTCATCAGTTGGAAAGATTTTTTATTTTACCCATAAAATTTCTTTGGCACCTTTGTGAAAATGATATAACCATAAAATTGGGGTCTTTTTTGAACTCTCAGTTATTTTCTGTTGGTGAATTTTTCTATCTTTATGCCTCTGTGACACTGTCTTGATTATTGCAACTTCACAGTATGTCTTTTGAAATCTGGTAGTGTAAGTATTCCAACTTCGTTCTTTTCAAAATTTGTTTTGGCTATTATAACTCATTTGCATTTTCACATAAAATGGAGAATCAGCTAGTCATTTTCTATAAAAAACCTTTTGAGATTATGATTTGGATTGGATATAGTCAATATCTTAACTACCTTGAGAATTCCTGTCTGTAAATATGGCTTCATTTATTTGTGTTTAATTTCTCTCAGCAATGCTGTTGATTCCAGCATAAAAGTCATGTATGTCTTTTTTTAATTTTAATTTTAATTTTTTTTTATTCCTTTTTGTCTTTTTTACTGACCGGTAACGGGATCGCAACCCTCGGTGTCGCGCCCGTACCGGGGACCGGCAACGGGATTGCAACCCTCGGTGTTGCGCCCACACCGCGCTCAGCCAGTGAGCGGGAACCGGTCTCCACATGGGATCTGAACCCTCGGCGGGAGCGCTGCCGCACTTCCAAGCGGCACACTCTCCATTGCGCCACCAGGCCAGCCCTATGTATGTCTTTTGTTAATTTTATTCTGAAGTATTTTGTTTTTTAATGCTATTACAAATATAATTAAAAAATATTCTGGGGCGGGCTGGTTAGTTCAGTTGATTATAGAGCATGGTATTATAACACCAAGGTCAAGGGTTCATATCCCCATACCAGCCAAAAAAAGATATTTATTCTGAAAATTTGTTGCTAATATGTAGATGTACAGTTAATGTTCATATATTGAAATTTTTATCTTGTATCTTGAAACTTAAATCTTGTGTATTGAAACTTTTACCTTGCATAGTTTCTTAATCAGTTATTGATTCTAGTAGTTGTTTGTTTACATAAAAAAGTCCTAAGGAATCTACAGTGATCCATCCATCCTTTGTTCCTGGTCTTAGGGGGGAAATATTCACTTACGTACCACCAAGTATGACACTAGCTGTAGAGTTTTTTCATGTGCTTTTTATCAGATTGAGAGTTCCCTTTTGTTTCTGGCTTGCTAAGAGTTTGTATTACAATTGGGTGTTGATTTTTATCAAATGACTTTTCTGCATCTTGAAAAGAATAGTTTTAATTTTTTTTCATTGTTTTGATATGTTGCTTGATATTTCGAATGTTAAACAACCTTGTATTCTTTAGATAAACCACGTTGGTCGTATTTCATTATCATGCATATGTATGACTGGATTCAGCTTGCTAATATTTTAAAATAATCTTTATAACTTTCTAATGTTAAACAACCTTGTATTCTTTAGATAAACCACGTTGGTCGTATTTCATTATCATGCATATATATGACTGGATTCAGCTTGCTAATATTTTAAAATAATCTTTATAACTTTCTACATAATAGATATTGGTCTAAAGCTTTTTTGTCCTGTAATGTCTTTTTCAGGTTTTGTTATCAGAATTCTGGTCTCATAGAATAATTGAAATGTGTTCACTCCTCTATTTTCTGAAGGAATTTTTAAAAAAATGATACTATTTCTTTCTTAAATGATACAATTTACTAATAACACAATCTGGGCTTGTGGTTTTCTTTGTGAAAGAGCTTTTAATATTTAATTTGTGTCTTTTTAGTTAAAATGCCTCTTGTAATTAGCATATATTTGAGCCTAACTTTTTTATCCAGTCCGATAGTTTCTGCATTTTTAATTTGTGAGTTTAGTCTGTTTACCTTTTATATAATTATCGATATGTTTGTATTTAGATGTATAAATTTGCTGTTTTTCATTTGTCACATTTGTTCTTTTGTTCCTTTTTCTTTTCTGCTTTCTTTTGGGTTAATCAAATAATTTTTAATATTTGATTTTAATTACTATATTGTCTTTTTCTTGTTGCTCTATGGTTTGAAGTATTTGTCTTAATTTATCACAAGCTACACAGAGTTAATGTTTCACCACTTTACATGCTATGTATATTTTAAAATAATTGTCCTATGTGCCTTACGCATTTTCTCTTGATTTTTTGAAATTAAAATTTCTGTTAGAACTATAGATAACTAAGCATAGTGTTCAGATGTGAAAATGAAAATTCAGAACATTGTTTGCATCTCATGTTCATTTCAAAATCAAAAGCTGAAAACAGTATCTTTAATCTTTCCTCTTTTGAATGTAGAATTAAAAAAAAATTTTTTTTAAATATGTCTTGCTAAGCTCATGTCGCAGTAGAAAAATAAATGATGGAAATTACATTACAAAAACTATTTTTTTTAATGTAAGGCTTGAAGCTGCAAAAGATGATTATCGTGTTCACTGTGAAGAACTTGAAAAGCAGCTGATTGAATTTCAGCATAGAAATGATGAATTGACTAGTCTTGCTGAAGAAACAAGAGCTCTGAAAGATGAAATAGATGTTCTTAGGTATGGCTCTTCTAAATACAATTATGTCACTTCTAAGTTATTCCTTAGTCAATTTAGATAATCCATATTTTAATCAGGGGTTCTTAGGTTTATCCCTGTGTATCAAATATTGGTCAGTTTTTATCCAAGCTCCTAGTCTTTACTTTTTTAATGCTTATTATAGCAGTTTAAGGATAATATTCAATTCCTGTTAATAAGTTTTACGTTAGAACTCATAAACCCAAATGAGACCTTTTTCTTAAAATCGTAAACTCAATTACTTGTAGATACATTTAGCTTGACCTCCTTGTACCCATTATCATCATATTTTGTGGAGTTTTTGTATAAGGAAATGTATTCTCACCATCAGTATTTTGGCATTTAATAAAATATAGATAAGAATCCTAATATTTATTTCAGGGAGAGTTATCTGACAATATAAAATTTATATATTAGCTTTTGCTTATGAAATGTTACTCAATTATCAGACCATCCACATGATCTTTATATTTTCTCTTCATTTTTCTTAATTAGCTATTTTTTGTAGTTTTTAATAACCATTTGAAACAAAATCTTTTCATTGTCACATGGATCTGCGTGTGATAATGAAGTAATTTTATCTATTTATTTATTTTTACTCTAACCCAGTTGGGCAAGTAAATGCAACTCTAAAGGGAAGTGCTTTACCAGATAACTTTATAAATTGAGTCAGTTTCCTAAGTAAATAAAATACCAAGGACAAAACTGCTAAAGGATTTATACTAAGCAAGGTTGGCCTGTAAACTTAACAGTAGCTCAGAATTCAATTGTATGTATAAAACCATTCTTTTTTATACATTGTGCATTCATTTTACAACTAGAATAAAATTGTTATATGCATTTACTAGTTTTTACACAGTAATATTTAGTCTTTATTATATAGGGCTACCTCTGATAAAGCAAATAAACTGGAGTCAACAGTTGAGATATATCGTCAGAAGCTACAAGACCTGAATGACCTTCGCAAGCAGGTGAAAACTTTACAGGAAACGAACATGATGTATATGCATAATACAGTCAGCTTAGAAGAAGAATTAAAGAAGGCAAATGCAGCACGTACACAATTAGAAACATACAAAAGGCAGGTAAGGAAATATTTTAATTTTTAATTGGTAAAATTGGAATAGCTCAATGTTATTCAATCTTTTAAGAATGGTGCAGAAATTAAGCATTGCATATAATCACTTGTGAACTTATGATGAATTTCTTCTATCTGTAATTTTAATTCAAGGGGTGATAATTGAATTTATTTAGGGCTTTTACCTTTTTTCTGCCTTCTAAGCTTGTGGAAGTTTTTCTTTTTCTTTTTTTTTTTTTACATTTTATTTTTTAATAGCATTTTTGGTAAGCAGTGATTGTAAATGCCTAGAGATTGGAGCTGTAACCTAAAGTATTCTATGTTACTATTTATCACACAACCTAGAGAAACATTGGAAGGCTGATTTTTAAATTTTTTGGCTCAATTATTGTATTGCGGGAGCCCCACATCTGAAAGGGCATTCGCGTAGTGTTTGCCTATTCCAAAGAATTCACCCAGGTTGAGACATCGGTTTATTAGACTTACGGGAGGTGCTGATGGCGGCTGGGCAGCTAGTAATCTGCACTGCCATAGGGTGCATACAACAGTTATATAGTGAATAGATCAAAGGAGAGGTGTAAATCATTTGCATGCTTATGTGTAGACCCTCACCTGACTCAGAGCTCTCAGGAGATCTGGCTGAGGAGATAAGTTAACCCCTCCTGGAGTTAACACTAGTATTCTAACTCCATTTACATGCTACTTCATTTAGCTTCCTACTGTCTTCCATTTGTCTTAAAGGAGACATGCCTTTCCTTGGGTAAAACTACCTTGGTCAGGTGTAGTTTCTCAGAGGAAAAGGGGAACTTTGGTGTGTACGGGGAGTGTAAAATAGGTCTGTGTCCCGCATTTACCTTACAGTTATTATTTAGGTATTTAAAATTTTATGTGAATTATTTTTATCTATATGCTATTTTCAACAAATATTTATTTTTTTTATTTATTTATTTTTTGTCTTTTTCGTGACCGGTAAGGGGATTGCAACCCTTGGTGTGGTGTCACCTGCACTGCGCTCAGCCAGTGAGCGCACCGGCCATTCCTATGTAGGATCTGAACCCGCGGTGGCAGCGTCGCTGCGCTCCCAGCGCCACACTCTCCCGAGTACGCCATGGGGTCAGCCCTCAACAAATATTTAGAATTAGACTGTAATTTTAGTATAAATATTTTATTTCTAATCAGTTTTCTCATATACTGAATCTGAAAGACGATCTTATTGTTTTTTTTTACTTTTGTTTCTGACAAAAGGTTCAGGATCTTCACATTAAACTTTCCTCTGAATCCAAAAGGGCGGACACGCTAGCATTTGAAATGAAGCGGCTTGAAGAAAAACATGAAGCTTTACTTAAAGAAAAAGAGGTAAATGTAAATATAATTGATAAGATAAGAAATATGTCATTCTTCTTTTAGCTTCCATACTACCCTTGCTGTTCTTACAGTAGTATTGATGTCAACCAGTTTTATCTTTTTGAAAATTGAAATTGTTGGTATAAAAGAAAGTCGTGTAAAATGAGTATCACTTTTTCACTCAGTTTTGTTAGTTTTACTCACAAGGGAAGATGAAATCACAGAGCCAAGGTCATAAGTCATAGTGTGTGTTTGCTAACTCTAGACTGTCAATTCCTTCAGAGCAAGGACCATAGATAAAATTTTTTAACGACTTTATTAAGATTTACATACCATAAATTTCACCCATTTAAAGTGTACAATTCAGTGGTTTTAAATATATTCACAGAATTGTGCTACCATCACCATAATTAAATTTTAAAACACTGTCATCATTCCAAAAGGAAACTCCATAGCCATTAGCAATTACTCTGCATTCTGGTTCTCTTCCTTTGGATACAAGTCCTTTGTCAGATATATGTTTGCAAATACTTTATCCCATTTTTTGTGTTGTTATCTCACTTTCTTGATGGTATTGTCTGCAGCACAAGTTTTTCATTTTGATGAGGTCTGAGTTATCTATTTTTTCTTCTGTTGCTTGTGCTTTTCTGGTGGTGTTTCTAAGAACTTAATGTGTAGCCTAAAGTACAGAGATTTACTCCTTTTTTTTTTTTTTAAGAATTTTATAGTTTTAGCTCTTATATTTAGCCTCTGATCCATTTTGTATATGGTGTGAGATAGGGATCTAACTTCACTCTTTTGAGTGTTGATATCCATTTGTCCCAATACCATTTGTTGACAAGATTCTTCTTTCTCCCATTGAGTTGTCTTGGCACCCTTATTAAAGATCAATTGACCGTGATACTACAATGGTGTCTACATATTATACATTTGTGAAAACCTGTAGGATGTGTAACAGAGTGAACCTTATGTAAACTATTGACTTTAGTTAATAATATTGTATCAATATTGGCTCATCAATTGTAACAAATTAGCACACTAATGCAAGATGTTAATAAAGTAAACTGGGAGTGCGGGGAGGGGGAGGGAGAGGGAATATATAGGAACTCTGTACTTCGCACTCAATTTTTCTGTAAATCTAAAACTGCTAAGAAGTCTAGTAATAAAAAATAAATAAATAAAATAAAGGTGAAAAAAATCGACCGTAAATGTAAGAATTTATTTCTGGTCTTTCAATTCTGTCATTGGTTTGTATATCTAGTCTTATGCTAGCACCACACTGTCATGATTACTGTAGCTTTGTTGTAAGTTTTGAAGTTGGAAAGTGTGAATTTTCCAACTTTGTTCTTTTTAAAGATTGTTTGTATATTCTGGGTCGCTAGCATTTCCATATGAATCTTAGGAACAGCTTACCAATTCCTGCAATAAAGGCAGCTGAGGTTTTGAGAGAGATTGCTTGAATCTGTAAGTCAGTTTGGAAACATTGCCATCTCAACAGTATTGATTTTCTGATCCATGAATGTGGGATATCAATTCCATTTATTTAGGTTTTTAGTGTCCTTTAGCACTGTTTTGTAGTTTTTCAGTGTACAACATTTACACCTTTTAAAAATTTTTTCCAAAGTATTTTATTTTTTTTGTTGCTATTGTAAATGAAATTGTTTTCTCAATTTCATTTTTGGATTTTTTATACATTGATCTTGTGTCTTCAGACTTATTGAATTTGTTTACTAATTCTCCTTGTCTTTAGTGGATTCCTCAGGATTTTCTATATATAAGATCAGGACATCTTCAAATAGAAATAGTTTTACTTCTTCTTTTGTAATACAGATAACTTTTATTTCTTTTTCTTGCTAAATTGTGCTGGCTAGAACCTCAAGTCCAATGTTGAAGAGAAGTGGCAAGAGTGGATATCCTTCTCTTGGTCCTCATCTTAGGGGGAAAGCATTCAGTTTTTCACCATTATGTATGATATTATATGTGGATTTTTTGTAGATATCCTCTATTAGGTCAAGAAGTTTCATTGTATTCCTAGTTTGTTGCATGTTGTTATCATGAAAGGATGTTAAATTTTGTTGTATACTTTTTCCAGATCAGTGAGATGATATGTGGTTTTTGTTCTTTATTAACATTAATATTTATTACTATCTAGTATTAATATATTGATATGGTTTATTACATGGATTTTCGGATATTAAACCAATCTTGCATTTTTGAGATAAATTCCACTTGGTCGTAATATATAATCTTTTTTAATATGTTGCTGGATTCAGTTTCATAGTATTTTGTTGAAGATTTTTTCATCTATATTATAGGGGATATTGGTTTGTAGTTCTCTTTTGAGGTCATTGCCTGGTTTTGGTACCAAGGTAATACTGGCCAGATATAATACGTTGGGAAATTTTCCCTGCTTTTTGATATTTGAGGAAAAGTTGTGATAATAGGTATTAATTATCTTTTAAGTATTTGATAGAATGCATAGTGAGACTGCCCAGGCCTGAGCTTTATTTGTAAGAAGATATTAAATTACTAATTGAATTTTTTCAGTTGCTATAGGTCCATTCAGATATTCTGTTTCTTCTTGAGTTAGTGTTAGTAGATTATATTTTTCTAGAGATTTGTCAAATTAATCTGTTATCTAATTTATTGGCATACAGTTTTTTATAGTTTATCCTTTTTATTTCTATAAGAAACAAGGGAATTTCTGTAAGCAGTGATATTTTTTCCTTCATTCATTATTTTTGTAATTTGATTTTCTCTCTTTTTTCTTTGTTAGTTTGTTTAGCCAATTTTAGTTTTTTTAGCCAGGTTTGCCAATTTTGTTAATCTTTTCTAAGAACGAACTTCTGGTTTTGTTGATTTCCCTTTTTTTTTTCCCCTATTCTCTAGTTTACTTATTTTTGCTCTACTCTTTACTAATTCCTTGACAAAAGAACACAAATTTCTTTGTTTTTAGTTTGTTCTTTTTTCTAGTTTCTTAAGGTAGAAAGTTAGGTTATTGATTTGGCATTTTTCTTCATTTTTAGTTTTGGCAGTTAGAGCTATAAACTTTCCTCTGAGCGCATCTTTTCCTGCATCCCATAAGTTTTGGCATATTGTGTTTTTGTTTAAATGTTCTCGGTTTATTTTTATGGTT
>NW_007730781.1:114584-114828 GCF_000696425.1 Galeopterus variegatus | reverse complement strand
ATTTCAACAACTTTTTTTCACAATAATCTTTTGTAAAAGAATTTAAAAACATTAAGCATAAACCATAGTTTACCTTAGCCCACACTTTATTTCTCTTTTACTAAATCACTTTATCAGTGATGTTATCAAGTAATATTTAGCTAGGTTCAGCTAAATACAGCCATACTGTTACCCAATAAGCTGTCAGTAACTAATAAATAGGTGTTATGTTGACGTTTCTAGGATGAATTTCAAAGTACTGTGT
>NW_007730781.1:107367-114471 GCF_000696425.1 Galeopterus variegatus | reverse complement strand
TATTTTTTTTGCTCAGCATTGCTTTGGCTATGCGTGGTCTTTTGTTATTCCATACAAGTGTACAGAGAGTTCTTTCCATTTCTGAGAGGAATGTCAGTTCTGTAAGTTCTGCTACATTTTTTTTTTAGGACTTTGATTTCCTTGTACACTTCCTCTCTCAGGTTCTGTATATTTTTCTTTATTTCTTCATGCTGTCTAGCTGAGTTTTCTTGTATCTCATTCAGTTTCTTTAGGATTATCACTCGAAATTCCTTGTCATTCTTTTCAAGGGCTTCTTGTTCTATTGGATCTAGAGTTTGAGCTTTATTAACTTTTAGTGGTGTACTTTCTTGGTTTTTGCATTTCTGGTATCTTTTTTTGGATGTTTACTCATTTTGGCAGGGAGTTTCACTGTGCACAGGTTTGACCCTCTGACTGACTAAGGAATGGCTGTGTTTGTCAATTTGGTGTGCCTACCTCTGTGACTGCTCAGATGGCCCTTAGTGTTCTTTGTGTGTGTTTGCGTCGGGTCTTGGGCCTTTCCGGAAGCTTCCTCTGTGGTCAGCTCTGGGAGTTCTCCCTGTTCCTTGTGTTCTGGCCCTGGCAGCTGGATCCTGTCCTGCTGGCCCGACAGGGTGTATGAGATCTGTAAGTCTCCCCCTCGCTATCCAGGCGTTTCCCCTCTCTGTGTGCACTCGGTGGGGCCACCCGGAGGGTGCATCTTTTTTTCTGAGACTCCTCCTCCTTTGCCAGACCCCTCCCCTCTCTGTACGCTCAGTACATGGCTGGGGCGTGTCTTCTGCAATCCTCGTCTCTCAGCCCTGCCCGGCCCAGAAGGGGTCTCAGGCCTCCGCCACGGACACTGTGGGCGTTCCTGCGGCCCTGGTCAAGGCCCTCTCTGGGCCTCCCACTGTCACCCCGGTGTTGCGGCCCCCTGTGTGGTTGAGTTATCTCCCACACCAGGGCGCGAGCCCCCAGGGGAGGATCCCACAGCACACAGTTCCTCTTTGACTCCCTACAGTGTGAGCCGGCTCGGCGCCCTCAGNCCTCTTCCCTGCCCTCCCGATGCTGGCCGGGGGCTCCCCACGCCACCAGCCCCGCCAGAGACCCGCGGGTGGAGTGGGATTGGTGGCCGGTCCACAGGCCCCGGGGGGCCCAGCGCTAAGGCACACAAATGGCACGGTTCAGTGAGAAGCCGCGCCAAGCGAAGATGGCTGGTCTGCCCGATCTGAGCCAGCTGGCTCCGCCCCCACTGGAGAAAATGGAGGCAGTGGTGGTGCCGGCGCCTAGCCTGGTGTGGTAGGCGGGAGCTGGGCAGTCGTTTGCCCCACAGGTGGGGCTGGGCTGGGGGTCACTCACAGAGCTCCCAGAGCTGGGCCGGTCCAGCGCCTTCCTCTCCATCTCTGCGTCGCCGCTGCCGTCTTTCCTGGCCTTTGTTGCCTCGGGCTGCTCGCTCGGTCTCCCGGCGGTCTCCCGGCGCGGTTGGGACGCTCTCAGGAATCTCCTTTTGTATCGGCCCTAAAACCTCGAGACTGTAGTTGCTTTTTTTCATTGTAGATTAGTTGATCAGTGATTTATTTGTTTTTTGTTGCTCTTGGAAATGCAAATAGTACTCTGGCAGCACAGCGCACACTTCTCAAGCTTGCTCTGTCTTCTGGCACGCCCGCTCCATCTTGCTTCGGTTTATTTTTAATTTCCCTTATGATTTCTTCTTTGACCCATTAGTTACTTAGGAGTGTCTTATTCAGTTTTCAACTATTTGTGAATATCCCAAATTTTCTTCTATTATTGATTTCACATTTAATTTTATATGATTTTAATCCTTTTACACTTTCAGAGGCTAGTTTTGTGGCCTACTATATGTTTATCCTGGAGAATGTTCCATGTGTATTGAAAAAGAATGCATATTCTACTGTTTTGGGTGCAGTGTTCTATATGACTATACGGTCTTCTTGGTTTATAGCATTGTTCAAGTCTTCTGTTTCCATGTTGACTTTTTTTTTTATGTAGTTGTCCAGTTATTGAAAGTGGGATGTCAAAATCTCCAATTGTTATTATTGTGTTGTTTCTTTCTCTCTTCAATTCTGTCAGTTTTTTTTCTTCCTGTATTTTGGGGCTGTGTTGTTAGGTTCATGTATGTTTATAATTTTTATATTTTACTGATGAATTGACTCCTTTATTATAGAATGTCCTTATTTTCTCTAGTAACAATATTTGTCTTAGAGTCTTTTTTGTTTGATATTAGTGTAGCCCTATGACTCTGTTTTGGTTACTGTTTGCATTTTTTTTTATCCTTGTATTTTCAAACCGTTTGTGTCTTTGATATTAAAGTCTGTCTTTTCTACCTAGCATTTAGTTGGATCATATTTTGTATACATTCTGCCAATATTTGCCTTTTTACTGGAGCTTTTGGTCATTTACATCTAATGTCATTACTGTTGATAGCACTTAGGTCTGTAATTTTGCTATTTCTTTTTCTATAAGTCTTTTTTGATGCTCTGTTTCTCTACTGCTGCCTTCTTTTATGATATTTCCTAACGTGCTATTTTAATTCCCTTGCTTCTTTTGCTATTATTTTTTAATGCTTGTTATAGGGGTTACAATTAGCATATTAACTTGAAACAACCTATTGGGTGAGATTGTAACTTAATTTCCATAGTGTACTGAAAACTTTGCTCCAAAATAGAGTCCTCCCCCCATTTTGTGCTATTATTGTCATGCAAATTACATTTTAATACATTATAAACTCAACCCAGTTTTATAATTACTTCTTTATGTTCTTGTCTTTTATATCAGATTGAAGAACAAGAGAGTTAAAAAAATACATTTGTGTCATATATTTATGTATATAGTTACCTCTGCTGGTGCTCTTCTTTGTCTGGATTCAAATTAGTCTCCAGGATTCTTTTACTTTAGCCCAATGTACTCCTTTTAGTTTTTCTTGTAGAGCTGATCTGCCAGTGACAAATTTTGTTTTCTTTTGTTTGCTTTTTTTTTAATTTAGAAAAAAAATTCAATGTATCCTTCATATTTGAAGATATAAAATTCTTGTTTGACAGGATTTTTTTTTTTCTTTTATCATTTTTTGTTCTCTCACTATGTCCTGGCCTCCAGAACATAAGTCAGCTGTTAATCTTTTTGAGGGTCCTTTTTATGTCATGAATGATTTTTCTCTTACTGTTTTCAAGATTCTCTCTTTGTCCTGGGCTTTAAACAGTTTGACTCTGATGTGTCTAAGTGTGGATCTCTTTGAATTTATTGTACTTTCAGTTTATTGAACTTCTTGGATCTGTAGATTAATGTTTTTCATAAAATTGGGGAAGTTTTTAGTCATTTTTCCTCAAATATTTTTTTCTTTTTATCTACTCTCTTCCTGAGTTTCCTATTCTATGTATATTGGTACACTTGATGGTGTCCTACAGGTCTGTGAGACTCTCTTCATTTTTTCTCTTTTGTTTCTCATACTGGATAATTTTAATTGACTTATTTTCAATTTCCCTGGTTCTTTTCTTGTTCAAATCTTGTGCTAAGTCCATTCCGTATATTTTTAAAATTTCATTTATTGTATTTTTCAATTCCAGGGTTTCTAGTTGGTTCTTTTTTATAATTTCTCTTACACTGTGGTGAGACATTATCATAATTTCTTTAAATTCTTCACACATGATTTACTTTACTTCCTTGAACATATTTATAATAGCTCACTTAAAGTTTTTGTCTAGTGTGACCACCCACCAGGTCACATCATTGGCTTGCATATGTGAGTGTGTGTGTGTGGACTATCCTGTTTCTTTGTGTTTTTTGTATTTTTTGTTGAAAACCTTACATTCAAAATAATATTTCAAATCTGGAATCCAGATTTCTCCCAACCTCAGTGTTTGTTGTTGTTGGTTTTGTTTGTTCCTTTTTAGTGACTTTTTTGGACTAATTCTGTAAAGCCTAGGATTTTTTTTTTTGTAATGTGTAGCCACTGAAGTCTCTGCTCAGTTGTTATTGTGGTTAGTTAATTTTTGGCCGGAGATTGTCATAGATATGTTGAACCATATACTATGCCAGCCTTTGCAACAGGACTCAGTGTGTGTGTTGGAAAATACCTTCATTGTTCAGGCAGTTTAAAACTCTGTCTGTGCTTTCATTTTCTCTTTGCACAAGGCTTCAAATTTATCCTTAGCAGACACATTGGGACCCTCTCATGTCTTTTGTGGGCATGTGCACAGACCTGTACATGGTTGGCTTCCTAGATCTCCAGGAAGATGTCAGAGCTTTTCAAAGACCCATATGGGCATCTTGTTCCTTTGTATGTTTTTGGCCAGTGTTTTGTTTGTCCCGAGAGGTATCACAGCCTCCAGCAGCTGTGGTGGTGCACAATTGCTGATGATTGTTTTTGACAAATGCCTTGGGAACAGGTCTTTCCCTGCAGAGGAAGCACCAAATCAGGTCAAATATTGAAAAGTTACTGTAAATGGGTTCTCCTGAGAGCTGCAAGACAGGTCAAATAGTGACAATTCTCTGAGGGTGGGGCTTTTTAGGGTGAGCTCCATATCCAATCTGCCTCTTCCCATGTCTGCTAAAGCTACTGGTTTTCAAGGCTACAGTGATTGAGAAGCTGCTGGTTTTCAAGTCTACTCCAGAGCTTGGGAGAGAGGGAGATAGTAGTAAGGCAAGTTAAAAGAGCAAAAATCGTGCTGTTCCAACCACAGATTACTTTAATAAATGTTCCTAAGGTTTTTGTAGGCCTATGGTTCATTTCCAGCTTTCTGAAAAAGTTGATATTGACAAATTTGCTGGGGTTTGCATTGCATTTAGGGAGGAGTGAATTTACAGAGGTCCTCATGCCTGCTTCTAGTTATAATTTATTGGGTTCATAGATCTGTAAGGCATGTGCGGACTCCAATCTAAGGACTCCTTGAGTCTGTTATAAATTTACTGTTAGATTGATTTGAACCACATAATGGACTAAAATAGGGTTTGTTGATTTGGGATATAATATTTAAAATAAGTATTCAGAAGTACTTTTCAAGTTCTGGGAAAATAATTTAACATGAGCCTTTTGTACAGAACTTAGAAATTTGTCATTGGCTGTAGATGTTAAAATGAAATAGTCCATGATACAAAGTATTATCGTGCTGTCCTTTTGAAATGATGTGTTTCTACAAATTCATACTTCTAGAATGCAACTTATTACTTCTTCCAGTAGAATTTCACAACGATGGTAAAAAGAAATAATTAGTCTTCAGCATCTCTTATACACCAGACTATATTGTGGATACTTGATTAATTTTCCCTCAGTTTTTACTCAGAACACCTTTGCAAGGGTTTATGTATTAGTATTCCAAAGAGTTAAAGGATACTGAAGCCAAAGAGTTAAATAACTTGCCCAAGATAATATAGCTAGGAAGGAGTAAAACTGGAATTCAAACCATGGTCTGTTTGCTTAAAAGTCCATGCTCTTTTTATTACCTACCATACAGGTGCATATTTGTACTCTACTACATAATTGCCTTCATTAGGTTCAAAGATAAACTATCTGATGGAGAAAACATAAGTCCTATGTTGTATAAAGACTATTATTTATGTGACTTTGCAAAAGAAAGTGAGCCCTTAAATTAAAACATTGTCATTTTTAATTAAGCAACAGTTATCAAACTAACTTGTTAAGTTATTGTAAACATAAAGTACATTTCTTATGGGCAGAATTACTTTGCTGATATCCACGATTCCTTTTTAGAGATTAATAGAGCAGCGTGATACTCTGAAAGAAACAAATGAAGAGCTTCGATGTTCACAAGTACAACAAGATCATCTAAACCAAACAGGTAGATTTTTTTAGATTTATAAAAGTTTTCTTTAATGGTTGAAATACAAGGGGTCTTCAAACCATTCATGGAAAGATTCATATTATCTTTTAATTCTATTTTTCCACCAACTTTTTGATGTACCCTTGTATTGAAACACTAATCTATTTTTTTGTTGTTCAGATGCATCTGCTACAAAAAGTTATGAGAATCTTGCTGCTGAGATTATGCCAGTGGAATATAGGTAAATTATATTCTGTCAATTGATAATTCATACTTAATGTTAGAAATGTAATTTTTTTTTAATTCTTGGTTTTTAAAAACTTTTTATTTTATGAGTCATAGAGCTGAAAATTACTTGGCCTCATCTGCTTAAACTTCTTAAATCAGATTATTATTGCTACCACAACAATTTTAAAAGTTTTCAGAAGTAAAATTTCACAGACTCTCTGAATAACAACATACTCTAGTTTTTATAACATGGTCTTTATTGTGTTGAAATTATTTTTCTGTTCCTTTACTCTGTGGAAAACGCTTTCAAGACATTGCATTCAATTCCACATGGATGAAACAAGAGGAGAGGAATTATGAATAATAGTAGGAGAATTAATAAGAAGTTAAATAAAATACAATTTTTAGAAGTTCCTCTTGACTCAACTATCTTGGTCTTTTACAGTTATGTTTATTTCTAGATGTTTGATTAATCTAGTATTTTCACTTTTTTTGTGGTTACAGTTTTCTTTACTATTTCAAACTCTGTTTACTCTTTGTTTAATTTGTTTTATTGAGATATGATTCATTAATTTAAAAATGCACAGGTTGGTGGTTTTATTATATTCACAGAACTGTGCATCCATTATCACTGTCAAACTTTAGAACATTTTCATCACCCCGAAAGCTACCCTGCACCTATTTGCTGTCATTCTCCATTCCTGCCTCCCCTCCAATACCAGCCCTAGGCAACCAATAATCTGCAGTATGTGTCTATCAATTTTCCTGTTATGGACAATTCATATACATGGAATCATGCAATATATGGCCTTTTGTGACTGTCTTCTTTCACTTAGCATAATGTTTACAAGGTTGTTGATTTTCAGTTTATTCAGTTTTTTATTTGTTGTTAGGATGTAGTGATAATTCCAAGTTTCTTACATCCTTGACTGTAAATAGTTATTAATATCCAGTTGTTTTGGAAGACCCTTCCAGTTCATCTGCATGTACCTGAAAGTGACAAGCCTAGAGCTGAAAATTACTTTATCTCATCTCCTTAAACTTTCTTTTTTTTTTTTTGTCTTTTTCCATGTCCGGCAACGGATCGCAACCCTCAGTGTTG
>NW_007730781.1:106744-107299 GCF_000696425.1 Galeopterus variegatus | reverse complement strand
GGGACCGGCAACGGGATTGCAACCCTCGGTGTTGCTCCCGCGCCTCGCTCAGCCAGTGAGCGGGAACCGGTCTGTATGTGGGATCCGAACCCTCAGGCGGGAGCGCCGCCGCGCTTCCCAAGCGGCGCACTTATCCAGTGCGCCACCGGGCCGGCCCCAAACTTTCTAAATCAGATTGTTATTGCTATCACTGCAGTTTTAAAACTTACCTGAAGCAGAATTTCACAAACTCACTGCATAACATATTCTAGTTTTTAGAACATGACCTTTCTTGCTAGGTGGTGAGATTATGTGCTATGTTATAAAACAAATTTATCCTCTAAAGTTTATGCAAAGTTTAAACAAAGTTAGTTTAACTATGGAGGTTTAAGTATATCATTTAAAATTATAAAATTATTAGAAGATGAAAAACAATGTAAGTAACAAACCTGTGTTTGGGGAAGTGGTAGATATGTAAAGTGAGAATAGTTACTTATCTCAGTAGGGAGTCAACCATTATGCTAAAATTAATAATTTTAAAAATAGCTACATGAACTTATTTTTTAGAGTTGTGGT
>NW_007730781.1:87428-105866 GCF_000696425.1 Galeopterus variegatus | reverse complement strand
GTAGTGATATATAACATGTTCCTATACTGGTCCCTTTAAAAATTTACTACTTGTTTTTGAAGCATACATGTCTTGCAGCGTACATAATTTTTTCTTAAAAGCTTTTAGAAGTCTTAGTTGCATTTTAAAATGATAGCTATAGAGTCGGCAGGAATTTCTTTTTAAAAAAGAATGTAACGACTCATTTTAAAATTTAAAAATGTTTTGCTTTTCAACAACAGGGAAGTGTTTATTCGACTGCAACATGAAAATAAGATGCTTCGCTTACAGCAGGAAGGTACTGAGAATGAACGTATCGAAGAACTTCAGGAGCAGCTAGAACAGAAGCACCGCAAGATGAATGAGTTGGAAACTGAGCAAAGGTGATGTGTTTCTTTATAATTGAAAATCTTGGTGATTTAATTACCTAGCCACAAAATCTTGATTCACGGAAGTAGAAAATATTTTTGTATTTAAAGTAATCAGAAATATCTAGAAGTAGTTTGAATGTTTTGTTGTTGTTGCTAGCAGTCTCTTACCACTCTGTGAAAGAAGCTTCACTCTATGAAAGTAGTCAGTTGATTCATTTCAATCTTATTATAAAATGCATGGATGGCGCCATTCATTTTAGTGGAATTTTTTAGCAGACTTGGCTAACCAGGTCGCTTATTCTTGACTTTCATATAGATATCTTCACAATTAACAGAAAATTTAATACATGAGTAAATGACAGTTTGGATTTCTATTGTGGTCTGGTGCATAGATTGAACATAGATTGTGGAATCCAATATGAATCCCACTTCTGCTTCAACTTATTTACTGTTTGTTTCTGTGCAAGCCACTTAAACTCACACTCCATGTCTTCAGCTATAAATGCAGGTTTTTAAGAAGATCACGGATAATGTGCTTAGAGCAAATGGAGCACTTATCTGGTACCAATGAGGTGCTCAAAATTATAATAATAATACAAATATATAACATTTATATTGTGCTTATTATGTACCAGGTACTTTTCTAAGCATCTTTTTGGTATCAACTTAGTAAAGCCTCACAATAACTCTAGGAAATATTAACTATGATGATCTCTTTTCTATGGAAAAGGAAGCTGAGATATGGGAGGTTAAGTAACTTACCAGATGTTATGCAGCTAGTAAGTTTTGGATCCCACGTTTGAACTCTTTCAGTGTGATTTTTGAGTCTCTACTCTTAACCCCTGTGCTAACCTGCCTCTTATAAATGACACGTTTACTATAAGGGTATTTGAATTTATTTATCTCATCTTTATTGGATCTTTTGAGACCACCAGAGATTTTAGAGTCGCTTGAAGCTTGTCTTTCTCAAAATTGTATGTATCCTGTTACATCAACTATGGTTAAAAGAATAACATTTTAGGTTTCTGAAGAGACCATTAAATATTACTATCCTGTACAGTTCAGTACTAGTTGTTTGCAGTGGAGATACAAAGCTTCAATTTTTAGGGAATTAATAAAGGACAATAGACATGTGAATAGATAATTACTATATTATGTGATAACTGCAGCAGTGGAGTATTACAATAGCCAGGTGAGAATATTATACATGTGTACATGTTTATGTGTGTGTATATAGCTACAGAGAGAGAGAGGTGGGGGGAGAGGAGGAGAAGGAGAGGTACTAACTCTTGCTGGTAACTCAGGTGAGAATATTATACATGTGTACATGTTTATGTGTGTGTATATAGCTACAGAGAGAGAAAGGTGGGGGGAGAGGAGGAGAAGGAGAGGTACTAACTCTTGCTGGTAACTTCCAGTGGAGTTAACTCTTAAACAGAGTTTTAAAGAATGGGATTTTGCCAAGTTAAAATCTGCACTAGTTGCTAGTGCCAGTCTCTTTAACTTAAATAAAAAGCCATGATGAAATGGGTGGAAAATGGAGACCTTCCTCTTTTCCCAATACACTGTGAAATCTGAAACAGAAAAGAGAAACCTAGTTCCCATTCATTAAAAATACAACTGCGGGGAGATTGAGCTGGTTTTCTCATTTTTCTACCAGCGAGTACAGTACAGAAATGTTATGTTTTCACCACTAAAATGTTAAGTGCCTTTAAATTTTAAATGTAAGCATATATACTTTCAGGGAAAAAAATCTTTTTAAAAGTATTCCTTAGAAGTAGCCTACTGTACTATTATACTAGTCACAGATAATTGTTCTGTATTTGTTATTGCTACCAAATGTATCTTTTTGAGTAAAATTACATGAATGCACCTTTACAGATCTTTAACTGCTTTGACTTTCAATAGAAATAAATAAATACTTTCATCTCACAATAGGCTGAGCAAAGAGCGCATCCGAGAATTGCAGCAGCAGATTGAGGACCTCCAGAAGTCTTTACAGGAACAAGACTCCAAGTCTGAAGGCGAAAGCGTAAGTAACTTAGAAATTATAATAATTCTACTGTGTATGGATTCTCTTAAATAGCATCGATGCCTAAATATTGTATTTGAAGGTGCTACCCTTGTCATTGAGGGTACCCTTAAATACCGTATATATCTGCATAACAGATGCAGTGATTTTGCCAACTTGGAGCCTTTATATCGACCATATATGTTGTAACGTGATTTCTATCTGTCCTACTTCAACAACTACACCTAAGTTCATGATAATTCTTGACTGAGAGCAAGTGACAATTGAGGCCTTCGCAATGCTGCTGGAATTCCACAGGGCTAGCCTGGGAATATTCCAGGAGAGAATAATCAGCAGTCAGCCTTGAGGAAACATTCTAATAGGAAAATAGAGAATGAGAAAATAATTTCTACCAAAAGAGCATTCAAGAAATGGATCATACCAACCTCTGAAGGACAGAAACTTCAATGTGTCTTAGAGACTTTACCCTGTATTTCTTCCCTCCTTCCACACTGACTCATGTCCTTGCCATTTGCTAATAGTTTTTTATGGCAGGTATTGTGAGGTAAGAGATAAAAGGACTTAAAAGAGATCTGAATCTACCTAGCAATTTTTCTGTAGTTTGATCTCTGTGTGTGGAGAGGAAAAGAAATAGTGATTGGAAGAGGGATGTATTTAATTTAAAAAACAACTATGGCAGGTATTGTGAGGTAAGAGATAAAAGGACTTAAAAGAGATCTGAATCTACCTAGCAGTTTTTCTGTAGTTTGATCTCTATGTGTGGAGAGGAAAAGAAATAGTGATTGGAAGAGGGATGTATTTAATTTAAAAAACAACAAAAAGGTACGGCTATAGACGAGTGTTAGAGAGATATTGATTGATGATTGAGATTAGGGAGAATGTTAGGTAATTATCCCTGTGTTGATGAGGGAGGAAACTCTGCAGAGTAAGTAAAGAGATGAAAAGGAAGATTGAAAAGGTTGTGTTTCCTTTCTATCTTTTATATGCTTTATATGATCTTTTCTTTTTTCCCTGGGGGCTTGGAAAATAGAAATCGTCTCATGCATGGCGGCATCTCATATGTGCATATATACGGTATTGTAACCTCTCTAATACAAATATTTTTTTAAGTCACTTTAGGGAATACTTTGGGATCTATTTGTGGGAGTATATTTTGGATTGCAATGTTTTAAAGGTTTTAAATTTCTTTTTATTTTTTATTTTGAATCTATTAGTGTCCAAATTATATTTCAGATTATGTATTTTAAATTCTCAGCAATTCAGTAGATGCAGAACTGCTATTGCAATTTAAACTCCTGTTTTTTAAAAGAAGAAATTTTATTTTTTAAATTTTCTTTTAACAAAATCTAGTTGCTTCATTTTGGAGTTAATATTATAGATGTTGCATTTATAATGATAAAGTTTTATTATAGAGATTATTTTAGTTCTTTAAGTCTATACCTCATCAAAGGCCTAAAATCTTAAAATTCGTATTTTGAATAAAATGATTATTTAGATGTTTAAATGTTTGATACTCCTCAATATATCACATTCAGCTTGCATTTGCTATTTTTCTTCAAGACTAAATTTAATTTTCATTATATTTGGAAATATGAGTTATTTTTCTTTCTGCTGTTGTAGTCTTCCTTATTTCATTTTCTATTCTCCTTTCTTTTCCCATTTGAAGTAAAAAAAAAATAGCTAAAATTTTGTTCTTTTATGGGCCCAGTATGCTTCTGCTGTATGACTCTGCTAATTTAAAATTTTAAGCTTTTAACAGTATGGTATTAGAAACACAGATTTTAAAGACATTTATAATTTTACATAGTACATCTTCCAAAGGAGGTAAAGAGATTTAGATGTCTGGAAAATTTACCTTTGTCAATACAGTCATCTTACAGCAACTTTTTTTAATTTTATAGTCCAGCAAATTAAAGCAGAAGTTGGAAGCTCATATGTAAGTAAATCTGATATTTCATTTCAAGTATGAGAGGGGAAGGGTTGTAAAAGCTTCTAAAATTAATTACCTTTTCTGACTTTGTTTATAAAAGCAAATACCCTGATGCTAGTGAATATTCACCACTGCCACCAAAAAGTGAAAAGAAAAACATGCTAAATGTTCAGCCTGTCTGCCAGCCATCCCAGACTCCTACATTTCTCAGTTGCTAATGATATCATTTGAAGAGTTTAATGAAGCAGACAACTATCATAACTAGATTATGTGGGATATTAAACCTATAAAATATTTCTTTTTAGTTTCGTAAGAAGTGAGAGTGGTGAGGGAAACAGTTTAACATTTTTGGCACCCACCACGTGCCAGGCAGTTCACATGCTCATAACAACCCCTATGTTTAGGCAGGTATTGTTCTCATTTCACAGATGAGGAAGCTAGGGATCAGAAAGGGACTTGCCCAAAATTCACAAATGTTATATGTCAGGGACCAGTTACCCCTTTTAGGTCTGTTTGACTCCAAGCTCCACCATGCTCTTTCCACTACTTAGGGAAAAACTAACAGAGGTCCATGAAGAATTACAGAAGAAACAAGAGCTCATTGAAGATCTTCAGCCAGATATAAATCAAAATGGTAGGTATTTATAAAAACTTGGATCAGACTATATCTAAGGACTTGCCCTTTTTAGTTGAAGGATGTAAGAACTATGTATAAGTGCAGAGTGGGTAGATACATACATTGCAAATAAGAACATGATAATTTTTAGTGGTGAAGTCATTAATAAATGGTCTAATCTTAAAGCAAAAAAGTGTAAATTAAGTGAACTGATTGATATATAGGAGTATCAAACATTGTAAAATATAATAGAATTAATACTATGGAAATGTGCTAAAGTAGGTAAGAATAAAATAATTATCTCAAATCATATTAAAATGTACTTCAAAACGTTATGTAGAAATAATGCTTTAATTTCTATTGTGGTTATGCTTACATTGTAAGGTATATTTGCTTATTGAAATACTTGATAGAAAGGAGAAAAATATCTAGATAAAGCAGATTATAGATTTTTTTAAATAGACAAAAAATGATTAACAATGTATATTGATTGTAGTTCGAAAGTTTTAGATAAGAATTCATTACAAAGAATAAATAAAACGATTTTCTTTTAAGCTGTCATCAGTCTTTAGAAAATGAATTTGATAAATCTAACTTCCTGTGAGGATGGAGTATTTTAAATAGGCAGTAATTCGTCATGTTTATTTTATTTTCACTAATAGCACAAAAGATCAGTGAACTTGAAGCTGCTCTTCAGAAGAAAGATGAAGATATGAAAGCGATGGAGGAAAGATATAAAATGTACTTAGAGAAAGCTCGAAATGTGAGTGTCTTATCTTCCTGAGCTCAAGCCTTTGTGGACGGTGTTCTCATTAGGCCTGTATCACGTGATTGTACTGCTATTTTTGTATCTATATTCAGTCACTTTGCTCGTGACCGTCTTGCTTTGTCTGTCAGGTTACTGGACAGTCTCCACACTATTCCTTATATTCTCAGTCTCCCTCATCAGTGTCAGATGAAATAAACACATAGCTTATAGGGACAGTTTAAACATTGACTGTAGTATCTTCAGTAGGAAAGTGACTGCTATAATTTATGCAATCTTCATCTCTTAGCAAAATGGGCCTATAATTTTTATTTTCTAGAATCTTAGTAGATTTGCTAAGAATAAGTTTTGCTAGAATCTTAGCAAAATGAACATTTTACATTTTCTGAAAATTTAGTTTTTTAAACTTGTTTAAAATTGTCTTAGCATTATAGTTAAACATTATTCTGACTACATTCTTTTTTCTTATTTTATACTTTTTCTTAAATATCTGTGAGTACTGTTTTCATCTTTTATTTCCATGACTACCATATATAAATGTTCTCTCTCAGAGAATGTTAATGTACTCTTTTCTATTTACTGAATGAAAGAAGAGAATTTTACAGTGAAGCTTTAAAACACTGACTGCCTTTTTTATATTTAAATTTCATCTGATATTTACTAATTAAGTCATAAACAGTATCTGCAGAAACAGATGAACCCCAAAATCTCATGTCCTAACAAGTTTTCTTCTTGATCACATTCAGCCCAATCATGAGTGGGAAAGGAGCTCTGCTCCATGCAGTCATTCAGAGTCTCAAGCTGATAGAGGCTCTGTCCTCTTCAACATAAGAGTCTCAGGTTCACTTGACACTGTCCAGTTAGTAGATGAGGAAAGATGGCAGATTGCATAGAAGACATGTAGTGGATTAGGCCTGGAAAAGGCATAAATCACTCCCATTTCAGTGGCAGAACTCAGGCAAGTGGCCACACCCAACTTCTGAGGAGGAAGGAAAGGGACATAGATGTGGAAAGAATAAGCTTAGTAAGGAAAGGTAAAATAGATTTAGAAGGAAAGGGAAATAGGCTGGGTAAAAATGCAGTGAGTCTGTGCCACAGTTAAGTTTCTTCCAGTTAAAACAGTATAAATGCTTATAGTAGAAAATATAAATATAGAAAGGTTCCCAGAAACAAGTGCATTAACATTTTGGTGAATTTTCTTAACAAGGCATCTTTTTATGCATATTTTCTCCATGATTAGTTATCATAACACACACACAATATATTGTATTTTAAACTTAAAGTAATCATCATTTCCTCATGTTGTAGAACTATAATTTAATATTTATTGAGCACCTACTATGCTAAGTACTGGGAATATAGCAATGAACAAGATGGACACTACACTTAAGGAGCAGACTGCAAAAGTAAAATATACCTACATAATATTCACTTGTGTGGGGTGTATCATAGTTTACTTAATCATTATCCTTTTGTTGAAAATAGTTTGTTTCCAATTTCTTTTCTTTTTTTGCTCCCAGAAATATGACTGTAGGCAATGTATTTATACAGAAATCTTTCCCCTTATTTTGGTGTATTATCTTAACCTTGTTCCCTAGAAATGGAATTACTGGGTCAAAGGATAAGACCATTTTAATAAAACACTTGGTATGTATTTCTAAATAACATTCTAAAAGGATGATAACTAATGGGACAAAGCAAGAACAATGAATACCATATTCTCACCATCATTGACTATTATCGTTTAAAAGACAGTTGCTTGCTATGATAAACATGATTTCTTTGTTTTTCTCCTAACATTATGCAGTGAGGGAGTGGGGTGGGAGGGGGAGGGTAAAACAGTGGTTGAAACACTGGTTGAAATAACAGCATTGTATGTCCATTGTAGAAAAGTCAGAAAATATGAAAAAGTTACAGCCATGGCTTCTATCACTTAGAGATAATAAATTATAATTTATTCTCTGGAATTAAATTATAATTTAAATTCTTTAATGTGTTCTGCTCTTATGATGTGAACTCCATGAGGGCAGGTGCCATGTCTCTCATAAATTGCTGAGTCCCGTTTGCCACAGTGTCTGCCACATAGCTGACACTCAGTAAATGGT
Source organism: Galeopterus variegatus (assembly GCF_000696425.1). Taxonomy (NCBI): domain Eukaryota; kingdom Metazoa; phylum Chordata; class Mammalia; order Dermoptera; family Cynocephalidae; genus Galeopterus; species Galeopterus variegatus. The sequence continues at coordinate 98,067 of NW_007730781.1, read as the reverse complement.
TTTTAAATAAATGAATGAACCACAGTAATTTTATATATTACCTCCTAGTCTTTTTTGTTTACCCCATAAGTATAAATGACATTTTCCTAAGCACGTGTTCCTATTATTGGAAATTTGTAGTTTTTGCTTATAATTTATATCTGACATTTCCGAACTGGTTTCCTAACAGAATACTATCTACATAGTTTAACTCAGTCTCTTTACTACACTGTGATCAAACAACTCTTTTTTACCCAACTTCTAGTAATTTACATAAATGTGATTGAGCCACTCTACCATTTGCAGATAAAATTGGCAGCATCTATTATATGGATTTTATGTACTGAATTACATCTGACTGGATAATGACAGTAAAAAAGATTATTGCCAAGAATTTATTTTTTGTGTATTACTCTTACTTTGTAAAATTAGCAAGTTCCCCCAGAGTTACTGAATTTATTTTTTTTAATTTATTTTTTAATTCTCAGGTTATATAAATGTGGAAAGGATTATTTCAAGACCTCGGTGCCCAAAGCTTGAGCACTACTGAATTACATCTGACTGGATAATGACAGTAAAAAAGATTATTGCCAAGAATTTATTTTTTTGTGTATTACTCTTACTTTGTAAAATTAGCAAGTTCCCCCAGAGTTACTGAATTTATTTTTTTTAATTTATTTTTTTTAATTTATTTTTTAATTCTCAGATTATATAAATGTGGAAAGGATTATTTCAAGACCTCGGTGCCCAAAGCTTGAGCACCGAAAAGGCTAAATAACTCTCTGAGTACTGAGACTTAGAGAAGGGAAATTTGATTTTGGGATGGGGATCTTCCCATCTTCTTACTGAATTTTTATACCATTTCTTGTCTGTAGAATAAGTTATTTTTGTTATTCCAATTAGATTGAAAATCAAGCTGCAGTTAGCTTCTGGATCATTTTGTGGATAATTTTCTACTTTACTTACTCAGCTTTTATAGAATATGTTCTTATGTTTTCCATACTTTGAAAGATAAAGTGAACATAAATATTTTTTCTTTAAACAGGTAATAAAAACATTAGATCCCAAATTAAATCCAGCATCAGCTGAAATAATGCTACTTAGAAAGCAGTTGGCAGAGAAAGAGAGAAGAATTGAGATTCTGGAGGTAAAACTTCCATATTATTTCCTCTTAATTATTCTGTGGAATTCTGGTAATTAATTGCTGTCATGTATTTGCTATTAATGATCAAGTTAGAAATGTCATGTTTTAGCACTCAGTATGTTTATTACAAAGCATTTCACCAGCCAACTAGATTGGTCTCTGTACCGTTTATATACCCTGTTTATAGGCTGCATTGTATCTCTCTCCCTCTCTAATAGCTGATCATATGGATATTCTTGCTTTCTAATAGAGTCCTGCTATGTAATGTGCCTCTTAAAATTATGCAGATCTGATTTCATTCAGAAAAAAAAAAAAAAAAAAAAAAAAATCTGAGCTTACCTTTTAGTAAAGGTACTGTGTTCACTAAATTAACCAGACTTCTTATCTTCCTATTTCTCACTGCACCTAAACAAACTTAGTTGGAATTTCTGGGAGAAGGAAGTACTCACAGAATCCCAGTAAACCCCTGAGCTAAAATAGTAATTTTGGTTTTTAACCATGCATAGTTATAGTAGTAGTGGCTTGCTCTCATCAGTTAGCTGAATCTTTAAATTTTAGAGGTATGTTTTGTACTAATGGTCATATCATTGTTGTGAGCTCAGGTAAGTATGTCAGTGTGGAATTGTGTATTCTTAGCATGTTCTAGTTTCTTTCACAAAGTGTTTTAGAAAACTGCTATTTTCAATATTGTGATGAGATTTGATGCTATTCTTCAAGTCAGTATATACTTCCCTTTAATAACATAAGCATAATTGCAGAGCCATGTTGGGTTTTACACAGTGGCTTTAAAATTCTCATAAATGATAGTTGGTTTCTTTCTGAATTAAACAGGAATGTTATATCTCATAGAAACACTTTCTACTCTTATATCTTTTTCTTGGTATTATTTCTGAGCAAGTAGGTATGGATGGATGGGGGTGGAAATATTTTTGTTTAAAGACTTTAACACCCTCTCCTCCCTATGTCCAGAGTACACAGCACCTTGATGTGTGCTTGCTATTGGTGCTTGTTCATGTCATGTGTTGTAAAAAGTACTGGGTAGGGATATCTGTCTGAAGAGATGCTGTTTTTCCAGATCCAACTCAAATGTCTCTTTCTCTATAAAACTTTCCCTTTATTCCATAGTCAAAGGTAGTTATCTCTCTATAGTGAGTCCGTGTAGTTTGAACTCATGAATTCATCCCACAACAGCATTGGTTTTCTTTTTGGCGTATGTCAGGGTGTTTTGAAGGCCATATCTTATGTCACCTTACCCCCAGCATTAAATCTTACATAAACCAGAGGGCAGAATTACAGCTTTATTGGTAACTTCTTAAAGTTGTCACCTCTCCTCACTGGTCCTCAATCTCCTCATCTCTAAAATAATGAAATTTGGACTAAGTAATCTCTGAAATCTAAGTTGCTCTGTTTACTTCTTAGTGAGAGACAGTGAGAACATACACCATTGTTGATGTTTGAAATGTTGATCCCCAACAAGTACGATGACCAAATCATGCCTCTAACTGTAGGGCTCTGAAGAAAAACTTAAGTCACAGCATGTGGTGTTTATTCTGTGTGTATTCATCTATACACACACTGCAGAAAGGAAGAGGGAGAAATGCAATGTAAATAGCAGAGGCTATTCTGTCTGTCTTCCCTCCCTCTTTGGGGCTTCTTTCCTATATGCTTGTGTGTCACGAGCATCTTGCTGAATAAGGATTCAACTGTTTCAAGGGTATAATTTTTTATATGATCCAACTATATCTGGTGCTCAACAGAATGGCAAAATTAGAGTATTAATCATTCCGTATTAAAGAAAAGAATGTTGATATCTATGGTGGCATGTAAATATGACCACAGGGAATCTAGAATTCAGGCCACCAAGAATTGAGAGAGAAGAATTTGTGCTAAGCTTAACAGGTGATTTTAAAGGATTTTCCTGGTATTTTTGACTACATCCTCCTGCTCTTTAGTTTTGACTCCTGCATAGGTGTAACTCTAGTTTATTTCCTAAGCCAGTTGTTACTTCTCTAGATATGGGGGCAGTAGCATGAGAATCACTAGATTTATGTGGGAGCGTGTGTTTAAATCACTCTGTTCTATCAGTAAAATTCCTGAAATAGATTTACTAGTCACAAATCTTATTCTTTCCTAAAGGTGTTGTGCATGCATTTCTACATGGTTCATTTTACATTTTGACTACTTAATTTGCCTCACAAATGCATTTTTCAGATTTTCTCAACAGTGAGCCTAGTGAAGAAATGATTCTATTTTAGTAATTTGGGGTAATTTCTGGGATTTTAATTGTCTTCATATCTTTTTTCAGAGTGAATGTAAAGTAGCAAAATTCCGTGATTATGAAGAAAAACTCATTGTGTCTGCCTGGTATAATAAGGTGAGTTGAAATTAAGCTAATGACTGGATGTTTATAAAAGTGTTTATCAAACTTTTTTGAGCAGGTACAACAAAAGGAAATGTTGTATACCATAAACCAGGACATAACATGTTTACATATATAACTGAAACAAAAGCTACCTTTATGAAATGATGGTAGTAATCCACTAAATTGATTTTATGATTCAACCTTTAGATGATACACATGAAAGCGTAGGCATAAAAATTCATAAATATTTTTTAAAGTGCCTCATTTAATTTGTGCTTCTAAAGGGTTTCTGAAGAAATGTAAATATCTCTGTAATGTAAAGTTAAACACTTCTAGTACCTCATATTTATTTTAACATCCTCTAAAGCCTCTCAGTGTGTCCTTTACTCTATTTGTTCTTTATCCAGGGAATATTCTTCAATAATAGTCTTTATCTGTCCTTCTAAGGAGAAAATAGCATAATAGTAATTTGAAACGTGTTTTATTCTGTCATGCTTAGTATCAGTGAGATGTTTTCAAGAGTAGCATTTCATGATATTTATGGTACTTTTGGTTATTCTCATCGGCTGGAATAAATAATAATTTAGCCATTATCTACCACTATCTGTTCTTACTTAAAATGAGGGAAAACTGAGTGACAGCCTCCCTGCATGTGCGTGCTATGCTTCACCGTGTGGCACTAGTCGTCCCTGCTCAGACGTGCCTCCTGCCTCCAGGCCACCATACTTTTTGTCTGTGCTCCTTTCCTCCTTTCTCTATTTGGTAAAATCTGGCTTAATTTAGCACAGCCTTGAAGGAAACTGTGTGAGGTATTCCTGGAACCTTCCCTCATGAGTTGGTCATATTACTTGAGATCAGAGACTGTATTATTTTCTTTGTTCCTCTGTGGCCTTTGACACATAAATCAGTGAAGATGTTAGAGCCAAATAATACATTATTCATTTTTCAATCTGTATTTGTTGAGCACCTACTATATTCCATGCACTATACTAGTTACTAGTTATGCTAAATTTACTAAAATTGTGCTGTTATGTGGTCTAGTGAGAGAGTAATAACTTTCCTTATAAGAAACCCAACAGCCAAAATTACGGTAATTTGTCATGTACATATCAAAATATAGATAGTAAGTTCAGACTACACTGCTGGTTCTCAAATGTTAGCATGCATCGGAAGACTTGTTAAAACACAAACTGCTGGATTCACCTGCAGAGTTTCTGATTCAGTAGGTCTGGTAAGACCCCCAAATTTGCATTTTTAACAAATTTCCAGTGATGTTAATCTTGTTAATCCAGGCACCATACTTCAAGAACCATTGATCTGAGCTCTTCTTTTGTGTTGTGTCTGCTCATAGCTGGTGGAGTGATGGCCCAAACACAAAAGTTTGCCTTGGAACTTTCATCTATTGTTATAATTAAGCCTAATTCCAGCATATTATTTTAAGAACAGTAGTTCTTAATGATTTCGTGTTTAGTGGATTGAAATAAAGAAACTGGGTTTTCTGCCTTCTTACTAGCATTATCACGTGCAGATTAATCAGCTTCTGAATGCTTATCTTCTTCTATAAAAATGAGGAAAACCTCAGCTTTATATAAAAGATTGTTTTGAGGGTTAGATGGCTTTATATATGTGAAAAGCACTTGTGAACTCTAAATATTTAGTCATGTTTTTTATATATTTTTTTTGTTCAGAGCCTAGCATTCCAGAAACTGGGGATGGAATCTAGACTTGTGAGCGGCAGTGGTGCTTGCAAAGACGCTGGTGCATGTACTCCTGCACGGTCTTTCTTAGCACAGCAACGGCACATCACCAACACCAGAAGAAATCTCTCTGTTAAAGTTCCTGCTACAACATCTGATTAAACTGCAAAAGAAAACATAAACAGAAGTGTCCTTAAAATATTTTATAACTTTCAACTAACTACCAGATTGAAAAAGAAGTTTATGATGCTGACTATCAGCTATTTTAAAATCAAAATGCATCAAATTAATTTTGCCAGCTGACTTTGAAAACAAAGTATAGAATTAGCTCTCTCTCTGGGAGAGCACATTTGAATAATTGGAAGACGTAATTAGGCACACATCTCAAGCAAACATTTGTCTTTTGAGAGTATTATAATTTCAAATGGACATTAAATGTTTTCAGTTGTACCAGTAACTTGAAATATGTAACCAGTAATATGTAATTTTAAAATGTTTCTAGATTTGGTGGTTTTTTTTTTTTTTTTTTTTGGTCCTTATGAAAATAGTCTTAGGGTAGGCACATAGAGTACTATACAAGGATGATTGATTTGATACATGCAGGGTTTTACATCTGTCCTCTAATTCTGTCACTGAATGCGTATATTTTGTCATGTCATGGAAGATATAACACCTGGAAGATTTAACTATTGGAATGACTGCAATAGTAAAAGTGACTAGTTGGAAATTTTGTAGATTCTGTAGAGGTAATAGTTCTCATATGTACCTACTATAAAACAAGGGCTTCTGGACAGCATGGTTGAAATGTTAAGGGTGGGAAGTAAACTGACATTTGTGAGAGGTGACTTTCTGATAGAAAGCAAGCTAAAAATATATACTTTGTGTGAAATGTCCACATACTCTTTAATGTAATTAATGAGGATCAATGATTGATTTTAAGCATAAAATTGTCATGGCTTCTACTAAAAAAAGATGCATCACTGTATAATAGTTTTGCCTCTTCACTGAAAAGAGATGTTGCAGTGATGACACAACATGGGATCAGTTTGATTTTGTTTACTGAGAAAGGAGTTTGTCTTATGTTGGATTTGTAGTGTTCAGTTCATTTCTGCCCAAAGTATTTATTTTCAAAGGTGTTGCTTTCTATTTCTGAGGGTCATTTTTAAAAGTCACCACTTTGAAATTTTGTTGTTGTGCTACATCTGTGCCGTCCAATATTGTAGCCATAAGACACATGTGGCAGTATAAATTAAATTAATTAGAACTAAAAATTTTGTTTCTTGGTTGCACCAGCCACATTTCAGATGCTTGGTAGCCATATGTGGCTAGCGGCTACTGTATTGGACAGTGCAGATATAGAATACGGTCATGCATTGCTTAACAACAGGGACACATTCTGAGAAATGCATCATTAGGTTATTTCGTCGTTGTGCAAATGTCACAGAGTATACTGACACAAACCTAGATGATATAACCTACTGTACACCTAGGCTATATGGTATAGCCTGTTGCTCCTAGCCAGCCTCACTACAAACACACGAGTAATGTCTTGCACTACGACCTTACAACAGCTGTGATGTCACTAGGCAATACAAATTTTTCACCTCCATTATAATCTATGGGCCCACCATCGTATATGTGATCTGTCATTGACTGAAAGGTTGTTATGTGGTTCATGATTATATTTCCATCATTGCAGAAAGTTGTATTGGGCAGTGCCATACTAAATCTTCTTACTTGGAATATTCTTTGATATTAGAACACAAAAATAAAAAGATGTTAGAACTATTTCACATATAAAAAGGAATTCAATTTTGACATAAACATCTTCATTCCATATAGTTGAATACCTTATGTTGTGTCAACCATAGTCAATTTTTTCAGTGCTGTTCAACAAATACATACCTGTCAGCAGTATGTCTAGACCAGGGTCAGCAAACTTTCTGTGAAAGGACAGATAGTGAATATTTTGGTAATATTTTAGAGTTTCCAGGCTACGTGATCTCTGATACAGAGTACTCCACTCTGCCATTGTAGTATGAAAGCAGTCATATACAATGTGTAAACAAAATGGGTGTGGCTATGTTTAAATAAAACGTCATTTTATTTAAGGTGGTAGGCCAGATTTGGCTTGCAGACCAGATTTGCGGTCTAGATTTTATTCTTAGCCTTTCTTTGCAAATATGAGTATTGTTCCATTTACAGTATTATTCGTTTAGATGCCTGGTTTTGGGATTCTAGCCCAGCAATTATTTTTAATCACTGAAAATACAAGAATTTCTTACTGCATTTGGTTCTCTGAGATTAGGGAGCATCTGTCAGGATATTTTGTTTTATCAGGGTTACTTCTGTTGACTACCTCTTAGATTTTGATGGTTTTTACTGTTGCAATTATATTGTTGGTTCACGTTTTCATATATTCTTGTAGTGTCTGCTTGCCTATGTCCTCTGGTGAAATGAAATAAGCCTTTGAAAATATTTTAGCATGCTATTTAAAGTTTTCTAAATGTTACGGTATTTTGGTCAATGAAAACATCTGCCCCTTTGGTGTTTCTACATTCTTATAATTGAGATTTTACAAGCTCTTCAAGCTCCCTTTTAATGGAATTTATTGTAAAACACAAATTTCAATAAATTAGTGTTCTCGCAATTCAATTGCTTATAAATTTTTAATTATTATATTTGGAATTTCTAAATAATTCAATTTCTAAATAAAAATATAAGCCTTTTTTTCTTAATAGAGAAAAAGCAAATTTTCTGATTTATCATTTTTCTAGTTGAAGAAGTAGAATTTTAAATATTTGATATATAACTATTTATACAAGTCTAATATAATTTAAAGTTCTGTATTATTGTGATTAATTATATAGAAATTCAGGAACTGATCAGAAGTGAGATTCTTTTCCACATCTGGTTAATGTAAGTGAGATTAACACCCTGTGGGTGGTAAAGAATTATAAATATTTCATCATGAACTATGATTTATACACATTTTATGAGGGAGGCTTGAATGCATATACCATGGAAGAGATATTCAGCATTTATCTATTTGATAAGGAATTGAATGTCACAGTGACTATAAAGGAAACCACAGACTAATTTGGAAATGATCTTTAACTTTGAGCATTCACTCTAAGATTAATATTCCTTTCTCTTTTTAAAATAGTGTGTACATATGACAGTGATATTTATCCTGAGATTAACTTAAGGTATTAAGAAATATTTGAAGTTTACTCTATTTTTTCAATGAGTAAGGCTGTCTAATGATTTAGTATAGATTAAGAATTAATGTCTAGAAATATTACACTGAGTATCACTCACTGAAGGTCATCATCTTTGGTAAATGGAGTGCTAATTTGAATGTTAGATAATACTTCCACATCCACACCTGTTTTTTCTGGAGGGGCATGGGGGTGGGGAGGGTTGTTAGGCCATAGTACTGTCTGTGTTAGGTTTTCTATATGTATATTTAATGAGAAACATCCCTATGTAAAAATGTGTGCATATGGTTGTATGCATACATTCTTATTGTGAATCTGTACATTGCGAAGTAGTAGTTTGGAAATTTGTAAAGCACAAACCATAAAAGAAAATAGTGTGCAGTTATTAAACTTGATGTAGCTTAAATGTAATGTTTAGTTTATAAGAGGTCCTTTCTATTTTCTATGGCAAAGACTTTGACACTTGAAAAATAGAAGCAATATTTGATTTATTTTTGTAAGTATTTAGGATATTATTTTAAATAAATGATTGTCCAATACAATATAATAGTTGTGAGATGTTTTAAGTAAATAAGCTTTCTGCTTCTGTGTCTGTAGGTTATGACAGATTTTTAGTGGGCACATATGCACATTTCTTTGCTGCTTTAAATAAAGGACTGAAAATATTTAGATTGGTAAAGAAAAAATAATTGCATTAATTCTTCTAATTTTGTTTTTCCTTTAAATTTTTTGTGAATGAAAAGATGTATAAAAGTAATTTGGGGGTGTGTTCTTTTATGTCTCCAGTTTCACTCCTGGAATGTAAAACATCTTGCATTCATGTGGAATCCAGAACATTTTAGGGTGATTTAATTTCAGAAACTGCTACTTATCTCTCAATATTCATTCTCCTCTTCTTCCTTTAGTAATAGAACCCCACATTTTAGCTTGTTACATTATAATTCAGGGAGAAAATAACCCAAACTGTACTTCCCAGTACTTCCCTGTAGCTAGGTGGGGCCATGTAACTAAGCTCTGGCTAGTATGATATGAATGGTAGTGATAGGTGCAGAGTGAACAATGGGCGTGCCCTCCCTAGTTCTTTTCCCCTCACCATCTAGAATGCCATGTGTCTGAAGCAACCCTCAGGGACAGCTGAACAATGATGAATGTGAAACTTGGGTCCCTGAAGTCACCATTTAGCAAAAGCAACTGTAGACTTCCAGCCCGAGTTTCTCTGTTTAAGCTGTTTTGTAAAGCTATTTTATTCGGGGGTGTCTTTCTTCTAGCGTCCTAACTTATTTTCCAATCTACATGGATTTGTCAAAGTGAGTTGTGAAATAGATTTTTAGGAAGGTGCAGGTATTCCGTGTTCTTAGAGCATGTTTTGGAAAGGTTTCTTTTGGTGTTAATGGGTGCTCAATAAATACTGTTTAATGGTCATATGAATGAGGTTAATGTGCCAGATATGCAAGGATGGAGACAGAAGTGAAGTCCTGTCCCACTTTAGGTTTATCCCCGTGATCCCTGAAGACCATGATTCTAGAAGTTTAACTTTCTGAACTGTACAATAATTGCTGCCCCAACTAACATCACTTTATTTTGTGACTAGTTCACTAAGTGATTAAAGGTTCTAAACATGCCCCAACCAGTATGGTAGCTGCCAGCCACATGGGATATTTAACATAAATTTTAATTAAAATTAAATTGTGTTCCCTGAGACACTGTAGCCACATTTGAAAAGCTCTGTAGCCACACATGGCTAGTGGCTACAGTATTGTACAATGCAGACACAGAACATTTCTATCACCACAAAAAAGTCTATTGAATAGCTCTGTTCTAGGTGTCTAGCTTGAGAATGTACACATTCCAGGAGACATGGGATCATAGAATGTAGTGAAGTGAAACTTTCAGACATCACACTGGCACACTGTCATGCTTAGGAATAGAGCTGCAGTTGGATTCTTAAGCCGACTAGATTGGTGTTAATTCTGTAGACATTTAGCAAAATTCATCAGTTAATTCATCTAGGCCTAGCCTTTTTGCGTGAGAAGTGTTTTTTTTTTTTTTCCTTTTTTTTTTTGTCTTTTTTTCGTGACCGGTAACGGGATCGCAACCCTCAGTGTCGTGCCCGTACCGCTGCTGGCAACGGGATCGCAACCCTCGGTGTCGCACCCGTACCACAGCCGGCAACGGGATCACTACCCTCGGTGTCGCGCCCGCACCACGCTCAGCCAGTGAGTGGACCGGTCTCTAC
>NW_007730781.1:70037-87418 GCF_000696425.1 Galeopterus variegatus | reverse complement strand
TTTATTTATTTTTAGCTCCCACCAATAAGTGAGAACACGTGGTATTTCTCTTTCTGTGCCTGACTTGTTTCATTTAATATAATTCTGTGAGAAGTGTTTTAATTTGCGAATCCAGTATCTTTAGTTATTGTGGATCTATGCAGATTTTCTATTTCTTCTTAAGTCAGCGTCCGCACTTTTTTTTTTTTTTTTTTTTTAGAAACGTTCACTTTAGGTTATCTAATATGTTGTCCCTCAATTATTTATGGTAACCTATTTTAATTCTTTTCAATTCTGAAAGATCATTAGTGATATCCTCTCTTTTACTCCTGATTTTAGTAATTTGAATTTTCTCTCTCTTGTCAGCTTAAAGTTCTGTTAATTTGTCAGTGTTTTCAAAGAACTAACTTTTAGTTTTGTTGATCATCTCCATTATTTTTCAATTCTCTATTTTAATTCGACTGTTATTTCTTTGCTGTTTTATTTGTATAGTTTTCTTTCCTTTTATGAGTTTAAGGTAAAAGTAAGGTGATTAATTTGAGTTTTTTAAAAATGTAAGCATTTACAGCTATAATTCTAAGCACAACTCTAGCTGCATTTAGTAAGTTTGGGTATATTGTATTTTTGTTTTCATTTATCTGAATGTATTTTCTAATGTCTCATGTGATTTCTTCTTTGACCCATTGGTTATTTAGGCATATATTTTTAAATTTTAAGTAACTTGAAGGCCATCCTTTAGTACTTTTTTTGAATGCAGTTGTGCTAACAACAAATTCCCTGTTTTTGTTTATCTGGGAGTGGCTTAATTTCTCCTTCGTTTTTGTAAGATAATTTTGCTGGGTATAGGATTGTTGGTTGACAGTCTTTTTCTTTTAGCACTTTGAAATCATATTGACTTCTGGCATCTGGTTTCAGGTGAGTAGTCAGCTGATAATTATTGAGATAATACACTTTTACTTTGCTACTTTCAAGATTCTCTCTTTGGCTTTTAACAGCTTGACTATGATACATCAAGGTGTGGATCTCTTCAAATTTATTCTTCTTGCAGTTTGTTGAGTTGGGATCTGTAGTTTGATGTTTTTCATTAAATTTGGGAAGTTTTTGGTCATTATTTCTTGAAATATACTTTCTTCCCTATTCTGTCTTTTCTTGTACTCTCATTATGCATCTGTTGATACTTTTAATGGTGTCCCACAGGGCTCCAAGACTCTACTCCTTTCTCTTCATTTTCTTTGCATTCTGTTCCTCAAGGTAAGATGATGTCATTGACTTATCTTCAAATTTACTTATTTCTCCTTCTGTCAGCTCAAATCTGCTGAGTCCCTTTATTAAATTTTTCATTTTGGTTATACTTTTCAACTATAAAAGTTAGTTACTTTTAAAAATAATTTCTATCTTATTGTGACTTTCTATGGAGAGAGAAATCATTCTTTACTTACCTTTAATTCTTTAAATGGTTTCTTTAGCTTCTGTGAACATATTTATTTAAAGCTTTTGCCTAGTAAATCTAATGTCTGGGCTTCCTCAGGGACAGTTTCTAGTAACTGCTTTCTATCTTGTTTATGGGCCATAGTTTCCTGTTTCTTTGCATGGTTCATAATTTTTTGTTGAAAATTTGGCATTTTAAATGATATGTGGAAACTCTGGAAATCAGACCTCCACCCACATCCCAGAGTCTGTCTGTTGTTATTATTGTTGTTTTGGCTGCTTCTTGCTCAGAGACTTACTCAGACTAATTCAGTAAAAATTCCATTCTTCATCATGGGCAGCCACTGGTTTCTCTGCTTTGTTATTTAACACAGTGTTCAGCTAATTTGGATAGAGGTTTTCTTAAATGTCCTGAACTGATGAGTCTCTCAGCCTTTCCCAAAGGACACTATGTATTAGTTGGATTATACCTAAACACTCCAGCGGGTAGTAACAGCCCTATCTTAGCCTTAACTTGCTGCTTACACAGATCCTCAAGGTCAGCCAGAGGTGAGAGATCAGGGCTTTCTCAGGTCTTTCCTGGGCATGCACGTGCATGTGCATAGCCTTCTAGATTCCTAAGAATATATTGGAGCTTTTGAGGCCCCCAATGGACATCTGTTTTCACAGTTTTTAATCTTCTTGTTAGCACCAACTGGTATTGCCACCTTCGTACAACCGTCACTAATTTTTTTCAACATATGCCCTGTAGAGTGGTTCATGCAAGTGAGTTCTGAGTCAGGTTAAGTAAAGACAAGTCCTAAGAATAGGTCTTTTCAGAGAACTGCCAGAGAGGTCAAATACATAGTGACAATTTTCTGGGGATGAGGCATTTGTGGGGCTCCAATCCATTCCTTTCCCTCCAGTGGCTGCTTGGTGGTTGGTGCTCACAGCCACCATAGTTGTTGAGACTGTTGCTTTTCAAGGATACTTCAGAGGTGGGGAGAAGAGAATGGGAACAGGGCAAGTTAAAACATAGCTCTCTGTTCTTACTGCTCTTCTTTTTTAAACAAATGCTCAGATTGTTGAAAGACTTTGGTTGATTTTCAGAGTTCTAAAAATGTTGATTTGGGGCTGTTTTTGCTAGTGTTCTCAGTGTTTTTATGTAGGAGTGGATTTTTGGAAGTCCTTACTTGGACATTTCAGAAGTTCTCTCCACAAGTCAGATTTTTGAAAGTAGAAGTGACCTTAGTTATCAATCTTTAAAGTCCACATTTTGCGGAATGTGGAATTAAGGCACATAGAGGTAGAGGGCTTGCCACATAGAAAAGAGAGTCTATGGCACACCGCAGCATTAACATCACTGTGCTGCTTGCCTTCTTCTGCCCCCCTCCCACCATATGTCCAGCAAACATACACTGTGCATTTACTATGCATGAAACAGGTATTTAGCCTATATGAGCAAGGCACAATTGCCTCTGAAAAGCTCAGTATAATTGTGAGACTACATGGAAATAGGAACTTAAAACTTTTAAATTAAATTTTCAGGGAATGGAGGAGGGACCAACTAACAGACAGTCAAGAAAAATGTCACTGGGGTATTGACATGTAAGTTGGTTTTATAGGATGAATAGGAGTCTGCTAGGTACAATTATACATTTCTTGCAGAAAAAATAGCTTATATAAAAAAACATGAAGATGATAAAGGATCTTGCTTGCACAGGGAATTAACAGTTCAGTAGTTTAAAAGAAGGGGTACTAAGAAATGTGATTAAAGAGGTGAGCAGGTTTCAGATCACAAAAGTTATCATAAGCCCAGCCAAGGAGCAGGTGAACACATGTGGCTATGCAGGCTCTACCCAGTCCAACTCCAGAAAGCACCATTCACCTAGACTACAAATGAGTGGCATGCTGGGTGTTACCATGTGGGAGCCCTGCTAAAGAATTTGTAATTATCTTGTCTATAGAGAGAAGAATATATTGTTCTTTGAACCCAGTGAGGAAAATATCAAATTGCCTTGAAAAAAGGTATAGAAATAAGTTCTGCAGTGGCAAAATATCATAACTGTAGTCTTTGTCTGAAATAACCACAACAGTATCTCTACTACAATTTCTTATATGCCAGACACACTATGTAACTTTGATACCTGTCTATCTTTGGTCTTCCCATCTACCGTACAGGTGTATGGGACAGTTTAGGATGTTATGCTGCAGTAACAATCCCCAAATCGTAGTGGCTAACAAAATAGGTTTGTTTCTCATAGCATAAGCTATAACTCTGCTTCATGTCTTTGTCATACTGGACATAGGCTGACAGACCTATGGGACATTGCTGGTCTCATGGCAGAGAAAAAAGAAATATGTTGAACTACTAGCTGGCTCTTTAGTACTCAGGAGTTACTCTTGGAAGTTTTGCTCTCGTTTAATTGACCAAAACCAATCACGTGTCCATTCCTGTTACCAGGGTGGTTATATACAATCGTCCCACAGGGAAGAGCACTGTGATGAAAGTGCAGCCCAGAGAGGGATCGTGGATCTTTTGACCAAGCATACAATCTACCACAACAGGTGTTATTAATTCTCTTTTTCAGATTAGTAAATAAGTTCATGAAAGTAAAGTAACCTGTTTAATTCATAAGCAAAGGTAATAAATGGTAAAACTGGGAATTGGATTCAGGCCAGCTTAGCTACAAAGCTCTGACCTCCAGTTTATCTGACTCCCCATGCTACCTCTCCAAGTCCTTTAATGTAATTTTCTGTGCATGAGAAACCTGTGATATCTTGGACCAGGCCAGCTTAGCTACAAAGCTCTGACCTCCAGTTTATCTGACTCCCCATGCTACCTCTCCTAGTCCTTTAATGTAATTTTCTGTGCATGAGAAACCTGTGATATCTTGGACTTTTTTTTTTTTTTTTGTCTTTTGTCTTTTTTCCGTGTCCGGCAACGGATCGCAACCCTCAGTGTTGCCCCCGTACCGGACCGGGGACCAGCAACGGGATTGCAAGCCTCAGTGTTGCTCCCGCGCCTCGCTCAGCCAGCGAGCGGGAACCGGTCCGTATGTGGGATCCGAACCCTCGGGCGGGAGCGCCACCGCGCTTCCCAAGCGGCGCACTATCCAGTGCGCCACCGGGCTGGCCCTTGGACTTTTGATATACTTGGGCAAAGAGAAGCCTCTGTTCTGACTCTAATTGTTATAACAGGCATCGTCAGTGATTTAGTAGCAGCCCCTGTAAGTGACCCTTTGCATTTGACCCTTTCTTCTTGCTAATTTAATTATCTGTTTCAAAAGAAGGAGGAAAAGTTCTTAGCTTTCCAGAGCAGAACAAATAGCTCATGGTGAATGCACAAAAACACAGTGTGACCCAGAAAGTACGAAATATCCATCAGGGCATCAGCCTGTTCTTGAAAAACAAGCACAGGGAAATGGGATAGGTGGCCTCATTCCAGAAAGCCAGATGGGAACTGGGACTGAAACAGTGAGGTAAGAGTAAGCCTGTGCTCCTCCGCTGTGTTCCAAATGATTATAATAGAAGTTAGCATCTGCACTGAGAAATAGGTCGTTGGGGTGAGATGACAAGGACAGAGGAGTAGCAGCAGAGATCTGATTTCTGGTGATAGATCCAATCTAGCAACAGCCCACAATGATTCTACCTATTTTATTCATTAACTCACTATTTATTGAACCCTACCTACCATGTCCCAGGCACTGTTTTTGATACTGCGGACATGTAACTGAACAAGACTGATACTGCTCCTGACCTCAAGGAGTGTTAGTTAACTATTGCTGTGCTAACAGTGCACCTCAAAACTTAGGGGCTTAGCACAGTAACCATTTATTTAACTCACAATCTCAGGTTGGAAATTTAGGCTGGCTCAGTTGGGCAGTTCTCTGGTCTCAGCTGGGCTTGCTCTTGCATGTGCATTCAGCTTCTGCATTTGCTTGGATCCGGCTCATCTCAGATGGCCTTCTGCACAGCTTTGGCGGCTGCCCAGCTGTCAGTTAGGACAGTGTGACAGAAGTGACTAGGCCACATGTTCCTCACCACCTAGCAGGGTCACATGGGTCTGTTTAAATGGTGGTAGCAGAGTTCCAAAGGAGCAAGCAGAAGCATATAAGTGATCTTGGGTGCTAGGCTCAGAAAAGTCACTTCACCACATTGTGTTTGTCAAAACAGATCATGGTCCAGCCCAGAGTAAAGAGAACTATAAACAAATTGAACTTCTTGATGGAAGGAGTTGTAAAGTCACATTGAAAGGGGTGTAGAAACAAAGAAGATAACTGTTGTGGCCATTTTTGCATATGTTATTCTCAGCCAGTCTTAAGTTTCATAAAGAAATACAACAGGGCCTTGCGACTTCTGTATCATATGGTAAGTGTTACTGGACTGGACCTTCTACCATAAACAACCAAGAAAAAAATGGCCAAAGTAAATAAACATAAGTTTTCAGATACTGGAAAACTGGAAGTGCAGGACAGTGATTCTCAAGATAAGAACAAATGAAGTGAGCTCTACAAGCTCTGGCTTTTTTCCTGGAGGCATTTACTGGACCCCATTACAAGAAAAGGGGAAAACAATTAGAGCACCATAGTCTTGATAAGATGAGAAAATAAAGATTGGAGTTTGGGATGACTGATGTGGCTGGAATTTGTAGGGCAGAGAAAGAAGGAAGCTATGCTAAATCTTCAGAGAGATCAGCTAAACACTGAATTTGACATGTGTAGAGTGAGACCCCATGAGGCTGAGCAAAGAACATCTACCAGGGATAAAAATACCAGAGAGCTGTGAGCTTAACAACTGCCATAAGTTTTCCAGGGTTGGAATTATTTGAATTCTGAACAGAGTGGATAGACCACATTGAACACCTCAGATGACCAGTAGAAGCCCCAGAAAATTTACTCTTTATGTATCCTAAAATGAAGGCCATCGTAGATCCACACTAACAAAGCTTTAAAATACACCTCAAAAGAGGCAAGGTGTTTTGCAGGTAAATTAACTGCCTAGCAAAACAAAATTCAACACTCTCTAAAGGAAGGCAGCATAATTCAAGAACTCAACAATGACAGCTATACATAGTCAATCTAGAATTACTAGATATATGAAGCAGTGGGAATATGTGACCTATAAGCAAAGTCAGTTAATAGAAACAGACACAGAAATGGCGGAATTATCAGACAGGGACTTTTAAATGGATAGTATAAATATATTCAAGGATTTGGAGAAAAACATGAAAATAATTGAGGCAAATATAAACTTTATTTAACAAGAACCAAATGGTATTCTAGAATGGAAAAAAATATATGAAATAACAAAATTAATGAGCAGGATTAATGGAAAATTAGATACTGCAGAAGAGAAAAAAGAGTGAACTTGAGGACAGGGAAGTAGAAACTATCCAAACTGAGGAAAAGAGAGAAAAAAGGCTGAAAAAAATTAACAGGAACTCAGTGGCCAGTAGGTCAACATCAAGGGGTCTAACATGTGTGACTGAAATCCCAGATAAATGGGAGCAGGGGGAAGGCTCAGGAAAAATATTTGAAAAAATAATGGCCAAAATTTATTCAAATTTTCTAAAAATGATAAACTCACAGATCTAGGAAGCTTAATTAACCCCAATCAAGATAAATACCAAGAAAACTACAGCAAGGTACATTATTACCAAATTGCTGAGGTGTAATGATGAAGAAAAAAATAGTTAAAACAGCTGGAGGACAAAAGACTCCTAATGAATAGGGGAACAAAGATGTGCGTGACTGTGGACTTTTCATCAGAACTAATGTAAGCTAGAAAACAATGGAAGGACAGACACTTCACAGTGCTGAAAGAGAAAAACCTATTAATCTAAAATTCTGTATCTGGTGAGATTTTTTGTTCAAAAATGAAGGCAAAATAAAGGCATTCTATTAAAATAGAAGAAAATGGGGAAGGAAGAGAAAAGAAGGAGGAAGGGGTGGAGGAGGGGAAAGGGAAGGGAGAGGGGAGGAGAGAAGGGGAGAGAGAGGGGAAAGAGAAGCAGAAAACATGGAGAGAATTCAGTGTGCAATGTACTGCACTGGTTTTCAAGAGAGGAGAGGTGGAGAGGAGTCAACCTGGGGACTTTATCAATGCACATGTCTCCCCCTGCAGATTGTAATGCAGTGATGAAAGCGATAAAAGATGTTATGGAGCCAAATATGTTTGAGAATTTAGTGGGGACCACAAGTGTCAATGTATTTATATGCTTGTAATCCCCCAGCCCCACTCCCATCAGCTCTAGACTGTGAGCTCTAGAAAGGGATGTCCTGTGTATGTGACTCATACTATATGTTCAATACACACTTGTTGAATTGGCTTTAAAATACTATTAATGTGAGGCTTGGTTCCAAAGCACAGTTTCATCCACCCTTTCCAAATAGAAGAAACTGTTCTTAAGGTTTGGTTTCTCCATACTTAGGGAGACATCACCAGTGTATGTGGGTACTGGGGAAAGCAGTGCAATTTTACCTAATCAGAAAATGTTAACTTATTAGCCATATTGTAAGAGGCTGCTATATATCCAAAGCTAATCAGAATAAAACGAAGAAGCATCTTTTATTACAAGTAATCTGAAACTTTGCTTTCAGAGACTTAATGGCAGTAACACCTGTGCATATGTGTGATAGAGTAAAAATGAAAACAAGGCAAGGAATCCTTCATGAAGTATGTCACAGCTCAGCGAAGCTTCAGTCCAGTGTTTGCTGTATTTATGGCCCTGTCCTGTCTTTGCTGTTCACAGTGCTGACCCTGGGACAAATCAAGATCCTGAAGTGTCCTGTGGATCATTCATGTATTCTTTCAATACGGAAAGAGAAATGACATTCATCGAGACTTTTATTAAATTAGTAACAGGATATGAAAATGGAGTTCTTCATCTCTTGGTTTCAGCTGGAGCCCCCATTACTGCAAGTCCAGTAATACATACCAAGTGCTGGTTGAGCCTATAGCTCTAAAGTGGGGCACTTGAAACCCTAGGTGGGTCTTGCCACGGAGGCATTGGTGACCCTTGTGGCCCATGGCCTACACAGAGGGTGTACAGTAGCTAAGGACTAGGACAGAGGGAGAGAGGAGACTCCTGTGGTGATGAGTGACAGCACCTCGGCTCCTCTAAGCCCCCTAGGTGTCAACCTTGGCATAGTCCTGCTGGGCCTGCGTGGCCCAGCTGTAGCAAGAATCTTGCTAAGTCAGTTTATGGACAACCCCCCACCCTCAATACCCGATCAAATCCCTCATCCCCCTCACTTGGTATCTGATCATTCTGGTCTGCCTTCCCAGGAATTCTGTTAGGTCTGTTTTGTCAGAATCCCCCCCTTACTCCTGATGTTTCCTCTTAGTGATTTTCCACCCACGGGTCCCCCTGCCCTGCTCCTTGGTTATAAATCTCCATTTGTCTGTGCTGTATTTGGAGTTGAGCCCAGTTCTATACTGAGGTCTCTCTCCCCTATTACATAGTTTCTGACTGAAATCAGTTTTTCCTCTTTAACTACTGTTCAGCTCTGGTTTTCCTTGACAGAAGGGTCCTCCTCACCTCCCAGCCATCTCCCATGCAGCAAGGTGGGGGCGGGATTTCCCCTCCCCAGGGGAGAGGCTTCAAGCCAAGAGGGATTCACCTGTGCTTTGTAGTGTCTCTGGGGTACCAAGAATAAGTATCACACGGAGGCTTGTAACTTCCTGTAGGCAAGAGGCGGCTGAGGCTGGCTGTGGTGGCTGAAAAGAGAGGGCTCCCTGGGGAGGAAACTGCCTTGTCCCTCATGGTGTGACAAGGGTGCTGAAGTGGACCTGAGGGCACAGCCAGCCGGGGCCATCTTGAATCCCAGCAAGAGGACTGCCTGGAGGGAAAATGAGGCCTGAGGAGGAGCTGAACTGGCAGATGCCCNGAGGCGGGGGTGGTCGTGAAGGAAGGAGTGCGTGGTGCAGAGAGAAGAGTTGCCCACCCTGCTGGAAACCTTCCAGTTCTAAAACTGGGTTGAGCAGGGGGAGCTACATCAGCTAATTTTGGAGTTATCTAAATTGCATACTTATTGGGCTGCAAATTGTAATGGCCCACGTGACTCTTCTTAGGAATGTATGTGATATGTGTTTGTTATATAAGAGTGACCAGAAAAGCGATGGGCCCTGCTGGAAATTTCATCCAGAAGCAAAAAAGTAGTCCAGAGAGTGTTGGGGGTGAGGGTGGGGGGTGGGAATAAACCCACTTTTGCCTCGCACCCTATTGAGTCCCATGCCATCAATCTGTCACACGGACAGGACTTCATGTGTTCTAATTTTACCCTTACCACCACATAGTGAGGTTTCTATTCTTATACCCACCTTTTAAAGGGAGAAAACGGAGGCTTGCAGGTATTAATGTCTTGCTCAAAGTCACAGTAAGGGGTTGAGGACTGATAAATCCGGATTTCCCCAGGCACTCATCCCTAACCTCCAGCTTCCCTTCTGGTAGCTTCAGAAAAAGCTGGTTTGACAGGCTTGCATGAGCTCAAGGGGGGAAATTGCTTAATGGCATGGCAGAGGTCACAAAGCCACTTCCTCACCCAGGAAGCTGTTCTTGCTACTTAGTCACATAGCCAGCCCTGCCTCTTGTCTATAAAAATGTAGGGCACTGTGAGGGTGGTCCCTCTCCTGGAACTCTCCCTGGTGCACGCAGTCCAGCTATGCCCAGCCTGGCACACTTTCCTAAGAAGTCAGCGTATTGTGGGTGTCCTGCTCCTTCTCTGCTGTAAGTCCCTCGACCTCCAACACCATTTTAAACTTACACTGCAGTGTGCGTGTGCTTGAGTCTGTTGTAGGGGAGAGGTGGAGGGAAGATTCACAGCCTGGGCTGCCTTTCGGTAAGATCCATGCCCTGTCCATGAGGCCGCAGATGATGTTACATCGCTTGCTCACCATGGGCCAGGCACTGATACACAGGAAGGGGGTGAGGGGCCCTGAGCTTCCAAATTAGATGGAGAAATAAGAGTTACAAAAGTGTGTCTGACAAAACCTTCGTGTAATGCTTGGACAGAAAGAGGGCTTTTATTTTAGAATCTCTCCAACAAGCTTTGAGAAAAAAAAGATACATTGTATATGGCCAGAAAATTACTCACAGTCATTGATTTCCCCAGGTTTCTGGTTAATTATGGTCACACCCTCGGTCCCACTGCATCTGTCAGGTCAGAATGAGTCCCAGAGATTTATATTTATTCCACAAGTGGTGGTTGTGTGCCTGCCCATCTACAATCATGGAAAATGCACTGTAGAGCAGGAATGGAGCTCAGAGATGACCTCCAGAAAGTCCTTCATGTTACAGATGAGGAAACTGAGATGCATAATGTAAAGTGTTTTGGCCAATTTCCCTTTGAGTGTGTACCTGGATGATCTGATTGAGGTTAAAGACAAAAAAGAAAGAAAGAAATGGAAGACAAGTTCCTGGATGTTCAGGAAGTTCAAGTTCAAGGCCTGATTTGATTGGTTTCATTCTTGGACTATGACTTGACCTGTTTTCTAGAGACACAACTTGCCAGTGGGTTACAAAAGAGGTGCACACAGGTGGGGCTCTCCCTTCCTTTCTTTCTTTTATCAGGCGAGAAGGACCAAAGCCTCTTCCCACACATTAAAAACCCAACCATTTCTTCCAGGCATACTCTTTTCTTGGCTCTCCCAGCTAGCTTAGGTTAGCTGTAGCCAAACACCCTCCCTTTCTATCCTTTTCTCTGTTTCTCTTTCCCACAGTGTCAGTTTATTAGCTTTTCTCTGAATCCCAAGCAATGGGAAAGAGAAGCCCTGTGGCCTCGTGGCCTAGTTTGTTTTGAGCTATTTAAATTACTTAGGTCTAACCACCATAGGAAAAAATGTATATGCTTTGGTCCAGCTTACCATGGTTGTTTTGTTTGCTTGATTGCATTGGGGTTGGGGTCTGTCTTAGCCCGTTTTCTGCTGCTATAGCAGAATATCAGAGGCTAGATAATCTATAAAGGAAAGAAATTTATTTGGCTTACAGTTCTTGGGCTGGGAAGTCCAAGGGTATGATGCCAGCATCTGGTGAGGGTCATCCCATGTGGAAGAGCAGAAGTCAGAAGTGAGCACGTGAGACAGAGAGAAAGGGACCGTGGACAAACTCACTTTGAAACAACCCACTGTCATGATAACTAACCCACTTCTGCTATAAGGACATTAATCCATTTGTGAGAGCTCTACCCTCATGACCCAATCACCTCTTATTAGGTCCCACCTCCCAACACTATTGCATGGCGGTTAAGTTTCCAACAATTAAACTTTGGAGGATACATTCGAACCATAGCTGAGTCAAAACTCCATAGACTATCAGTGTTAACCTGGCCCTTCATTTTATGGCCATTGTCTCATAGACTACACCCAGAAGGATTAAGCAGGATTCTGGTATTTCTGACTCCCTACTACAAAATACTCTACCAGGGCCCAGTGAGTTTTAGGCTGGTATTACTAGCCAGCAAAAGCTTACAATCTAGTTGCAAAGAAAGATCACACTCTGACTCAGTTAAATCCAATGTGAAATGACATGGGAATAAATGCCTGAGGATTTAAGGCAAGGAAGTACTCTTGAAGACTAAAGACAGAAAATATTTTCAGATTTGTTCTCTAAACCTGCTTCTCAGGGTTGGTTAACTATGGCCACACCCTACTTGGCCCTGAGTCTAATGCCAAGGTGGTGCTTCCTTATGTAAACCCTAGAAACTGCTTCAACAACACTCGTTTTCCCTACCTGTCAATGGGAATGACACCTGCCCTGCTGGTTTCTCACGGGACCATTCTGAGGCAGAAACAAGACAAGGCATGTGCAGTGCTGCCAGATGGGAGAGGCTTTGTGGCTCACCTCTATGGCTGCCTCCAGGGTCCACCTTCTAACTCCTATCGACTATTTTATACCACATTGACCTGAGCCATCTCAATAGGCCTGAAGCAAATACCTGTTTCAGAAAGGAGGCAGGAAAGAGGCACATTACAGCTATATCTTTTATGATGTGCTTATGGTTTACAAACCACTTAAAGCCCACTATTTCCTTTGATTCTCACAAGAACATTCTTTAGGAAGGAATCATTATCCTCTTTTCATCTCCCTGATGAGAAGGTAAATCATTTAGCACATAAATGATTTGCCCAAGGCTAATCCAAGGAGATGGCAGAGCTGGGATTTGATCCAGTTTCCTCTGAGTCCAGTGCCTCTGATCTTCCCTCAGAGTCGCTTTCGTTTTGTCCCCTTATATCTGAGCAGGCACCAGTGGCTTCAGAGCACATGCCATTTCTTCTCGCTTTCCTTTCTCCTTCCCTTCCCTACCAACATCACACCCGCGGAACAGCGCAGATGCGGTAGCTGACGGGGGAAATGGTGAGGCCCATTCTGAACTTCAGACTCAGCTTCTCATTGTTTGCAGGCTTAAAGGTAAATTTTTGCAGAAGAGAAGTAAAGAAAATAAACAGCTCAGACTTGGCCAACTGTTCTCCAAGGCACGCCCGCTTTCCTGAAAGACAAAGAAGGTGAGTTATCTTCCCAGGTGGCGTTGGTGCCTAGTAGGCATTGGTGTCCTCCACCACATCCTGCAAAACCTGAGTGGAGGAAGGGCCTGCTAGGCCCTGGGGCTTTATACCCAGCAGTTTATTTAAGTCTGTAACCACCTGGGTTCACCAAAGAAGTCCAGGATCACAAAGTCAAATGCCTTCAGGGGTCAGCAGCTGAGGTTCAGGGTGAGAAGGTGCAGGGTGTAGGACAATATTAGTGGGGGGCCTGGGCTGACCTAGAAAGTGGGCGTCTAGCCTAAAGGCTTTAAAAAATCATTTAACAACAAGAACAAAAGCAGAAAAAACAACAATAAAACTCTGTGCTAATTTTTTTCAGTCCTTAAAAGGAAACTACCCAAAATATAAGCAAGTAAATGTCGGAGCAGGGTTTCTAAAGTATGTCACCTTCCCCCCATGTCATGATTTCCTCCTTAATCATAGAAGATCTCCCTGACACGGGTGGCCCTCTATCAAGGAACTGCTTCAGCCTCCTTCCCTTGAGCAGTCCTTCTTTTACGCCATGGTCCTTCCCCCACGAGGGCTTTGCTTCCAGTGCGGGGCCAGAGGTTGGATCCTGCTCTCCGCTGCTCACGTCGGCACTGCCCTGACCACATCCCAGTCCTCCCACTTTCTAGCCACATGACCGGGGCAAATGAACCTCTCCAGGCATTAGTGAAAATGTATGTGTGTGTATTAGTGAAAATGTATACGCGTTAAAGATGAGAACTTTATTTTATATATTGTGTGGGCTACACACTAAATCTGAATAGGACAGATAATTTAATAATGGACACAGCAAAACAAAGTATTTAAAAACGCCACCAGGATAATAATAAACATAATAAACATTCTAGCTGTACAATAGCTTATCATTAATTTGATCTGGTTCATTCTCAAAAAACAGAAGAATAGAATTTAAGAAATGACCTTTAAGGAAAACTTTTTGGGTGGAACAATTATTAAAATAGCTTTCTATACATTAATTTTTTTTTTTACTGTGGTACTTGCCATTATGTGCTTTTTATTTCTGAAATAATTTCAAATAATAATTCCATAAAATTTGCAAATATAATACAAATAACTTGGTTCTCTTGAGTTATTCAAGAGTAAATTGCCTATCTTACCTATAAAATCTTTAGTATGTATTTCCTACAGACAAGACAGTCTTCAACATAGAACCACAATATAACCACCAAAGTCAGGAAATGTACACTGGTGCACTACCACCGTCTCATTCTCAGATCCCTTTTAGGTTTTGTCAGTTGTCCCAATATTGTCCTTTATTATAAAGAGTCCCTGTGCAGTATCATGTATTGCATTTAGCTGTCATGTCTCTAGTCTGCTTCAGTTTGGAATAATTCTTCACTCTATATGTAACTTTGACGGTTTTGGTATTTTTAAAGATTACAGAGCAGTTATTTTGCAAATGTTTCCCAATGATTAGATTCAGGCTGTGAGTTCTGAGTTCTTGGTAAGACTATCACTGATGATGCTGTGTTCGTTTCATTTTATTCTATCCAGTGGTACAAAATTTTGATTCGTCCATTGTTGGTGATTCCTTGGTTAAGGTGGTATCTACCAAGTTCTCCCATGTAAAATTATTCTTTTTCTCTATATAACTAATAAATACTTTGAGACTATGTTAATAAACCATTCTTCATTAAACGTTCACCCGCTAGTATCCATTCCTATTTCTTGACCAAATTATTTATTACTTATGATTGCCAAATCATGATTTTTAAAATTCCATCAGTCCTTGCACATTTATTAGTTTGCAGTCTACTAAAGAAAGTGCTTGCTCTCCTTTCCGTTTACATATTCACTCATTTAATTGTATCAGTATGGATTCATGGGGATTCCTATTCTTATTCAAAGGATTATAATCTGTTACTATCATTACTTGGTTTGATGCTCAAAATATTCCAGATTTGGCATTAGATGCCCATTCAAGCTGGCATTTCCTGACTTTTGGGCACAACAATATGTTCCAGGCTTATCTTACACTTTCTCTTCCCCAGCCCTGGAACCAGCAACTTTCCCAGAAGTCATGGCTCCTTTTAGTGGGTAACGATACATAGAAATCAAGATCCAGGTGCTAACCATGCTCATGGCTCTCTAGATGTTGTGCTCCTGGGTCATCTCAGTGGACATAGCTGGGGGCTATGTGTATGTATATCATGAGAGCATATATCCTAAGGTGTGCATATACACCCACATTTATGTCTATATTTATTTCTATATCTATTTATTAATCTATTGAAAATCTCAGTTCATATGGATAACCAACACCACAGAGTTCATTTAATTTTCTCCCTTTCCCTATTTGTAACTTCCTCCCATTATCCTTAATACATTTTCTTAATGGGTCAGTGTCCTTGTATATACTTATCTCCCATCACTGCCACGTGTGCAGAGCCCTCCTCATCTCACTCGTGCTCTGATACCCGCTGGAGGTGTCCGCTGCCCCTTCCCTGAGTGAGTCCTTCTCACCCCTCACCAGTCACTACCACCATCTCTTTTGTGTGCATTTTTTGTAGCTTACTTTCTCCCTAAGTAATACATGTTCCCTGCAAAAGGGGGTAAAAAAAAGCATGAAAAAAATACAAAGATAATAAAAGATGTTTGTAATCCCATAACCCAGACAAAACCATTGTTAACATTTTGACATATTTCCTCACTGTCCTTGTGGGGATTCCCTTGGACACCATGACAGGTATTATTTTCTGTAGTTAATTCTGTATTAGTGCTGCTTTTGCCACTTTGTATTTTCCCATATAATTAAATATTTGGGGAAATCATTAACGTATGCATGCCTCCACTTTGTCCTCCGCCTATAGCAGGTTGTTGAGGAAGTAAAATTAGATCATACATGCAAAGTGCTCAGTAAATGTAAAAGTGCTTGACAATTACAGTATGTCATTATTGCATTAATTTGTGCCTGTTTCTCACCAGCGTGTGTCTAATTCATCTCTGTTCCCTTCATCTTTATCTTTTTCCCTGTCACAAATGTACAACAACTTGTCAAAATGGTAACAAATCAGCTGTATTGTAAATACCCAAGAGTCTCCTAGAAGAATCCTTATATCTTAACAAAACTGGACCTAGAAAATCAGAAACCAGGGTTAAAAAACTGTCTCTATGAGTAACCAGCTGTGTGAATGTGAGGATTCATGCTCACACAGCTAAACTTTTCTCACTTGTCAAATAGGTGAAATAATCTCCCTCCTAACTATGTTACATGCCTGGGCAAGGATCCCAGTGAGACAGCAGGTATGAATTTGCTTTTAAAAACATGAAAGCGAAGACTGTTTGATTTCAAAGCTTTGGCCTGGGTTAAAAGATAGCTGGACCCTCTTCCAACCATCCACTAGCTGGACATCGATAAGCAACCGAGTCAGTTACCTCATTAGTAAAATGAGAGAATTGATCTAGGTTTTTGGCAAAGTTCTTCCCAGTGCTATCTCCTATGATCCCATGATTTTATTTGGAAAATGAGGAACTGGGCTCCTGCCTTTCATGAAGCTGCCTGTTGCTTTGATGGATCAAAGGGGAAGGACTTACATGAGGAAAAGAAAACATGAACGTGCAGTAGTAGCTGTGCAATCTGCCCTAATTATGCACATGTAGTAATTCCACACCTAGTCATCTTTTCCAAGAGAAGGGAAGCCTCTGTCTACACCTCACTCTTCCAGAAAGGCTGTCTTTAGAAAGTGCTAGACCGAGAGTAAAGAAAAGCAGTTGTGTGCCAAAGATGAGCGTGTGGTGAAAAACCAGACAGATGTGTTGACATTTTGTTAACCTATTGGATTTTTCAGGTTTCTATCTCCTGTTCCATTTAACTGGTCTTCATTCTGCCACATCTTCTGCAGGAATTCCCAGGCAAATTGCTTACCTTCTTTGAATTTTATTCTTCTCAGTCAGAAAGGGAGATGGTGAGAACAAAACAGCTCCAATTTCCCCCTTTCCTTGGATTCACATCATTTGCGATGTGACTTCATAGCTCTTCCCATTAAACATTGTAGCAATTTCCCCTCCCCTTGAATTGGGACTAGCCTTGTGACTTTCATTGGCCAACAGAATGCAGTGGAAGCAATGGTGTGCCGGTTCCCAGTCTAGTGCTAAAGAGACCTGTGTACTTTCCTTCTCTCTCAGTACATTATCACCATGATATGAAGAAGCCAGGCTAGCTTGCTATAGGATAAGAGATAACATGGAAAGAGCCCCATTGTCCCAGCTGAGGTCATCCTAGATCAGCCTCCAGCCAGCTGACCTCCCACATGTGTAAGAAAGCCCTGCCAAGATCAGCAGAGCCACCTGTCTGACTTGCAGACTTGTGAGCAATGATACATCCTTATTCTTTTAAGCCACAGAGTCTTGGACTATTTGTTATGCAGCAATATCCTAACTGATACACATGGGAGGGACTCAGTGAATCTTTTTTTTTTTTTTTTTTTTTTTTTCCTCCGGGT
>NW_007730781.1:52884-69730 GCF_000696425.1 Galeopterus variegatus | reverse complement strand
CAACCCTCGGTGTTGCTCCCGTGCCTCGCTCAGCCAGTGAGCGGGAACCGGTCTGTATGTGGGATCCGAACCCTCGGGTGGGAGCGCCGCCGCGCTTCCCAAGCGGCGCACTATCCAGTGCGCCACCGGGCCGGCCCGTCAGTGAATCTTAAAGTGGAGGGGCCTTTAAATGGGGAAGTAAGTTACATTCTAGTTGTACTGAAGAGAGCACTAGACTAGAAGCACAAAAATTTGAGTCTTGGGTCCTGTTCTGCCAATTCCTTGGGCATATGATCTTGGATAAGAAACAACTCTCTCTTATTTTTAGTTTCTAATATTAAGAAAAGAGATAGCCATCCATTTCCTGTCTAACTATTAATCACTGGTTTGCTGTAAGGATTAAATAGGATAATTTGCTTGCAAGTGAAGTCTGTAATTAAGAGGGTGAAATACAATTCCCAATAGCAAAGCACCCGTGAGTCACTGTGTGTGTGGTACTTTTTATACTACAGCTAATGCGGAAGAAAGAATTTTTTTAAACTGGGGGAGACATGGAACAACTATGCAGAAGAGGCTTCTGCAATATGAGGGAAAGGTATCCAGGCATCACTTAGCCTAGAGGAGCCTTCTTCTTTTAAAGCCACAGACATCTATTAAGATTCCTTTCATCACAGTTGAAGTAAGCATTAGGTGAAGCATTTCTGTGGAATGCATCAAAGGTCATATTTCCAGCATTTCAGCATTTCATGGATCTGGTGCAAGAGCCAAGGAATAAGAATAATTATGAAAGTTGAAATATACTGTTGAAACTTTGTGCAATACAAAACTTGAGACTACTATAGACAGGAAGACTGGAAGGTATTCCAGCATTTTATATCTGCTTTCATATTAGAATGACTTGTCCAATGTGAGCAAAAGTGACATAGAACCAGATAAAGAACAAAGAGGATATATTCAGAATCAGCCCATAGATACACATTGGCAGCCCAGCACAGTGGCAAAGCCTAGGCTTTGGAGTCACACCGGCTCCACGTAAGTAAGCTATCACACACTCCACAGTTTTGGTTCTGGGTAGCACTTAGTTCTTTTCAGGAGATAGCGTTAGGAGGAACACAGCTTTAGTTTTTGATGAATCTGGCTGACATTGAGTCCTAGCTCTGCCACATGAGTTTTATGACTCTACTTTCCATACTTGGTTAAGCCTCAGTTTCCTCATCTCTAAAATGGTGATAGTAATTTGAACCTTGTAAGGTTACACTAGAACATATGCACCATGAGGGCAGTTTTGTTTTGTTTCCTGTTTCATTCATTGTCATATTCTCACAATAGATGCTCAGTAAATATTTATGAAATTAAGGAATTGGGAAATGATTTGAAGTAATGTATGCAACATACCTAACTCAATACCTGGAATATACTAAGAATTTTTGTTATTGATTTTACATTGTTATGAATTTTAAAATATCCTTTTGGAACTCACTAGCTCGAAAACACAAGAGAGTTTTCACTGTGTCCTCTTTCCTACCTTTCAAGTCATATACCACATAAATGTGTTAATTAAATTTTAAGAAGTTAATTAAAACTTAAAAAGGCAAAAGGTCCTCTTCAGGGAGTATCTATAGAGTAGAACCCAACCTAGTTAAGCTGGTGGCATTTGCAGTCACTGCCTGATGCCCCCGTAATGGTTAAGTAAGTAGCCCCTTTCCCCTGCTGCCTGCCATCCCCTTATTATAAATCAGCTCCATTTCTGTGCGCGTGGGCAGCCCTTAAAAACATGGGACATTTAAAAACTCTATAAAGATGGCAGCTAGCAAGATGTGGGGGCTGGGTCTCTGTCCCCAGAGTGCTGGAGGACAGAACAAAGGGAAGCTGGAATCTGCATCGGAGGCAAGGGAGGGTTTAGGAAGTAAGGCACGCCCAGCCTAGGGAACCCTGGGCTACGACCAGCAGCAAGATGGAGTCACACTGGGCAGGGCTGTCTGGAGACATTCCAGCTAGAGCAAGGGACTGCAGGGAGTAGAGCAGGAGAGGCTGAGGGAGGAACTCTGGGCTCTCACTGTAGAGGGTGATGCACTAATAAAGCACATGCATTTCACAGGGCCTTAACGTTTAGCTTAGTAGGGCCACAGCCCTTAGCTGTTAGAAGGACCACAGTCCTTAGATCAGGCTGTAACTTAGTAGGATCTTTATCTTAGTAGGACCACAGTCCTTAGCTATTAGAAGGGCCAGAGCCCTTTAGTTTAGGCTGTAGCACAGTGGGGCCACAGTCCCTAGTTTTAGCAAGGCCAGAGCCTTGTAGTTTGAGGAAGAACCTAACCTTTTAGTATTGCACATAGAAATGCTAAGTTTGGGAAAAAACAGAAAACTTTCACAGGACTAAAAAGTCTCTGGTGTGGATATGAGAATTGTAACACAGCATAAGTGCTTGCTCTAAGGGCAGACACCCTTGGTGCAGCTAAACCAAATTATGGGAAAATATGTGCACTGAAAGCTTCAAGGCTACTCTGCCAATTAGCGGCTGGTTCCACATTTCACCTTCAACTGCTTCTCTAAGTTTCCTAGGGAACTTAGTGTTGCCATAACAATTATCTCATTGGTTCTTTTGTATGTCACATAGCTTAGTTTTATGACTCCTTTGATGGTAAATTGCTTAAACTATTTTTAAGTTGCACCTGCTTTAAGGAAAATTGTTATGTAGCCAGTTTATGTTTTCACTATGACTGATTAACCACCTGGGTTCTTTTCTGTAACTTTTTGCCTGCACAATAAAAAACCGAGAAAAGCCCTGATTCAGGGTCATTTCCCAGGAATTCCTTCTCTCTTGAAGAAGTCGTCTCCTGGGATTTAACCCCTTCAGGCCTCTCACTGCTCAGGAAAAATGGGCTTTGAGTAATCCTTTGCATCTCCATCTCCGTCACCCCAAGGGAGAGGTGACATCTCACACTCCTATTTATTACAACTCACCTATTGAGAAAGGCAGAAAGGCTTCTCTTTTCTTAAACTGTCCATTCTCCAGAAAATGCTCGGGGTTGAATGTGTCAGGGGTGGCCCACTCTGTGGGGTCCCTGTGCAGCGCAGTCAAATTGGTCAGGATCGTGGTCCCCTAGAGAAGGCAGCAAAGACTGAGGCAAGGCTTGACCCACTCAACACGCCTACACAGGGGGGCAGTGGTCCTCGGGCTTGCATGCCAGGGCCTGACCACACCCTGATCTCCTCCACCCTCCTTAACCCACCCACTGCTGAGCCCAACCCCCCAGGACCCTCTGCTTTGCTGTGAGACAGCTTACAAATTGGATTGGAATTGCCTGCTGGGAATTTTACCAGGGAAGTTTGGTTACTCTTGATTGCAGAATGGATCTTCTCTACAGGGACAGGTCAGGGTAGGACTTGGGAGGGGACACGTGTGCATTGATGAAAGAAAATGCAACAGCTGGTCAGTCCGCACTGTACCACAGTCAACCCAGATGCTCAGTGATGTGGTAACTACAGCAGCTCTACAAAGGTACCCAGTGTCTCATTCATCTCTGTCTCCCATTCCCTTCCCTCCAATGTCTAGTACACTGCACCCCACTTCCCACAGCAGGTTTAATAATAGAATCAGGGAGCCCAGTGAAAGGACCCCTATCCATCCCCTTCCTGAGCAGGAAACTCAGGTGTCACCAGAGTGAGCCTTCATCCAACCCATCAATGATACTGCTCAGTTTAACTTTGAAATTCTCTTGATTCCATCACCTTCATTCCATGTCTGCCACTGCCACCTTAGTCCAGGCTGCCACCTTGCCTGCCTAGACTCCTGTGGCAGCCTCCCAACTATGCCCCACTCCTCTCTTGCCCCTTTCAGTCTGCCCCACAGACAAAGTGAGCTTTGAACATGACTTAATCATGTCACACCCTCCACCAGCAACACCTCGAACTTGATGCCCTTCAGTGGCTTCCCATCACTCTTAGGTAAAGATCCATGGCCCCACCCCTGTCTGGGCACTGTCACCTCTGCCTGTGCTCCCACTGCAGTGGCCGCCTTCCAATTTCTCAAACATGCCACATTCCCACTCATTTCAATGCCTTTTAAAATGCTGCTGGCCTTGCCAGGAATGCTCTTCCTCCCCACTTTGTCACCGAGCTAATTCTTAATCACCCCCAAATCCTCAGCACAAACATCACTTCCTTTTGGAAGCCTTCCCTGATCACTTGTGCTCCTACGACCCCCAGCCCATCTGCATCTTTATAGAACCCAGTGAGTATTTCCCTTTGGGCAGTTTTGTACTATGTACTTGTATGATTATTTAGCTCAGGGTTGTTTTTCCAGACCTGAGCATTTCTGGTACTTGATGAATATTTGTTGAATTAATAAAGAATTTTGGGCAGTTTTGTACTATGTACTTGTATGATTATTTAGCTCAGGGTTGTTTTTCCAGACCCGAGCATTTCTGGTACTTGATGAATATTTGTTGAATTAATAAAGAATAATAACTGCTATTCTGAACACTTTCTATGCAAGTACTAGGTTAAATGCTCTACACGCATGTTCTCATTTTACCTCCACATGGATTGTGTGAGGTACGTTTAAGTGCATTTTACAGATCAAGAAATTGAAGCTCTGAGAGGTTAAATAACGTGCACAGAGTCACATAGTGGGAGGAGGTAAAGCCATGATTTGAATGAGGTCTATTTGATGTCAAAGCCATGGCTCCTAGTCTCTATATTAGATTTTTCAGTTTCCAGGATGGTTATTCAAGGTGATGTTAAAAATCGGTGGCAGAAGAAGTCTGCCAAGCTGGGCTGGCTCCACAGAGTTAAATGAATTGCTAGAAAAATGCAAACAGCGCTGGGGAATTTAGACCTTAGCTTCCACCCACAAGATGGTCCATCAGTAAGGAAACAGTAAATGCACCAGCTGCATTCCTGGCTCTGCGGGGACGGTAACCAAGCAGTGGCCAATGAGTAAGCTGGCCTTACCTCTGGAGATCGTCCCTGGGAAGGACACATTCGGAAGACACATTTATACAAACCAGAATAGATCCACAGAGGCTGACCAAGGAGGGGAGAAAGCACTGGAAGGGACTGTAAATGTGCAGTGTGGAGGGAGGACGCTAGGGGGCAAAAGAGAGCTATCCGCAGAGACCACAAGAACGGGGGTGGTGTGAGATCAGGATTACGTTTGTGAGGACAGGGAACTTAACAGAGACCAGTTGACAAACATTGAGAGGGGACTCTTTTAAAATCAAAGTAAAGCAATTTCTGTGGAGGGAACATGGCATAGTACAAAAAATCTAAAGCGATCTTGTTCTGGATCCCAATTCTATCACGTTGTAGTTGAGAGATCTCATGCAAACTTAATTTCTTAGAGCCCAGGCTTCCCAATCTATAAAACGGGAATAACAGAGTTATTCTAAGAACTGAGAAAGACATTTTGAAAGAAGCCAGACGGTCCATGACACATAATCGTTGCTTAATAAGTGTTTGCTCCTTTCCCTCCCTTTCTAATAATTAATATTGCACATACTTGGATTGGCTTCCATGTGCCATTTCCCCACACCAATTCCCCATCACGGGGCCATAAGTAAAATCCCCTTGTGCCAGTTCCCCATCACAGGGCTGTAAGTAAAAGCTGGAAAAATACTTGTGGGGATATTATGTTAGAAACACTAGCATCAACGCAATGTTGGCTCAGTTGGTCTTAAATGTCCTTTCACATTTTAACATTCTATAAACCCGGAATTCCAAAGCAGAATTTTCCAAAGTCTGGTAGGTCCCAAGTCCTGCAAGATTCTCTACCAAGGCAAAGAAAAGAGTTCCGTGGCAAAGTCTGACTGAGAACTACTGCCTGCTGTGTGCCCACATTCACAATGCACAATAAAAACACTGAGAAGTCCCACAGTACAGAAAAGCCAGTCTTTGCCTAAGTATTTGACCTAGGACCTCCCTTCTCTACCCTCCACCATATCTATTAATATCTATTTAAACTGATGTCCTAGAGACCACACATGAGAAAAAGCTAATATTGTATCAGGTATAATATATCTCTCTCCCCATTAAGTGATCCCTTAGGACAAGAATACATGTGACTTTTCAAATTCAGGTTCTTTCCACCTAAAAGACGGGCTTGAAGATCTGCGGCTGGGAGCCTTATTACCTTGGGCAGGTGGTATCCAGCCAGAGTGGTATCAGCTGTCGCTTCCCTGGGAACGTTCAGGGGGATGATGTTGCCCATCCGCTGCACCTCGTGGATGACGGCATTGGTGTAGGGCATGGACTCTCGGGTGGCCGTGCTTGGCTGCCGCCACTGGCCAATCACTCTGTCAATCTCAGCATGTACTTTTTCTGGAATAGAAGAGGAGGTCCTATTATTTTTTAAACTCTTAAGCTTTCTTTCAAAGATGTGGGAGTGGTCTTCAAGATCTCACCTGTTGTATTTCAATTAGGTTGCAAAGAAATAAAAAGATACTTAACACTTCAAAGGGCTTACTTAGAAAACTGCCAACTCCATAACTTTCCTTGAGTCTGGTTAGGCTAAGGAATGGAATAACCAGGATCAACATGGTTAAGCTCACAGAAGGACCTTGTGTTAGTCTATTCAGGCTGTTATATAAAAATACCATACACTGAGTAGTTTATAAACAATAGAAATTTATTGCTCACAGATCTGGAGCCTGGGAAGTCCAAGATCAAGGCACCAGCTGATGTGGTTTGGTGAGGATCCACTTTCTGATCCACAGATGGCACCTTCTCACTGTGTCCTCACATGGTGGAAGGAGCGAGGCAGCTCTCTGGGGCTCTTAGAGACACTAATTTCTCATGATGTAAGATCAGTCTGGTTGCAAACTCTTGCTCTGCAACAATGCTGCTGCAAGTTACTTAAATTCTTTGAGCCTCAGTTTCCTCACCTGATTGGTGAGGATAAATCAACTTTCATCTTAGTATATTTTGAGATTTACATGAGCTGATTTAGGTGAGCACCCAACAAATGATAGAAACTTGTAGTTGCCCCCCAATATCTGTTTTAGTTTTTTTCCAGAGTTATAGAGATTCCAGCTGGATACCTAGGTGTCCAGCTAAAGACTACATTTCCCAGATTAACTTACAACTAAATGTGACCATGTGACTAAATTCTGGCCAAAAGAATATAAGCAGAAGTGATGTTTAATCCTTGGAACAAGCCCTTAGAGGAAGGATATGTGCTTCTTCCCCCTTTTCCCTTGCTGTTGGTGGAAAGGCATCCCTAGGGGTGAGCCATCTTAGGAAGTGCCAACAAGAACATCATTCTAGATACGACAGACAAGTTAGAAGGAGTCTGGTATCCTACAGACTTTGCAGAGTCCAGCAAAGACTAAAATTTTTTTACCTGAGAAAGAAATAAACTATCATTTTTTACTGTCCATTTAACAAAAAATTTTAATTGTGATAAAATACACATAGCATAAAGTTTACCATCTTAGCCATTTTTAAGTGTATAGTTCACTAGTGTTAAATATATTCTCACTGTTGTGCAACCAACTTCCAGAACCTTTTCATCTTGCAATATTGAAACTCCACAATCATTAAACAGCTCCTCATTTCCCCCTTCTCCAGCCTCTGACCACCACCATTCTACTTTCTGTTTCTATGAATTTGGCTACTCTAGATTACTCATATAAGCAGAATCACACAGTGTTTCTGTTTTTGTGACTCACTTATTTAACTTAATATAATGTCTCCAAGGTTCATTCATATTGCAGCATGTGTCAGAATTTCCCTTCTTTTAAAGACTGAATAATGCTCAGCCTTTTGTACATATATTCAACATTTTTTTTTTATCCATTCATTGTCAATGAACACTGGGTTGTTTCCACATCTTGGCTATTGTGAATAATGCTGCTATGAACATGCCTGTAAACTTCTATCATTTTAAACCATTGCTATTTGGGAGCCTCTATTCCAGAAGTGAAACCTGTATTCTAACTCAGTAGCTTTTAAATGTTTGTTGTTTTTTAAAAAATGTAATCCATAGTAAGAAACGCATTTTACATTGTAACCCATAACACATATATATAATTATACCCACATATAAAGCATACATTTATGCATCTATATATGAAAGTAATAAATTTTCATGAGCAAACTTATACTTAGTACATGGGAGGCACTCTGGTCTTTTCTGTTCTCCCTTTATCTTAGGGAAAAAAGTTGGATCTTGATCCACTACATTGACTTTATGCCTCACTAATAAACTGTTACCCACAGTCTGAAAAACTGCATCATAACAGTTCTCATCCCCCATATGCTCAAATTGTTCTGGAACCTGAAGGAAGAAAAATAATGAGAACTGACCTTGAATGGACTACAATCTGTGGGGAAGCTATATAAATAATGTGCAATAAGCACAGTAAAGGAGACTCATTAAGTCATCTCTGCAGGAAGATAATGCTAATAATTTCCTAGCTAGTAACTCCCTGGAAGAGTGCAGAAACATCTTAGGGAGCTAGTACTTGAGCAGGTTCTTCAAGAAGGGCTAGGGATTCACCACATACAGAAATTGGGGACATGCATTCTTGGTAGAGGAAAAAGCAGATGTCATAACAGAGGTATAAATGAAGACAGTGCAAAGAAAATGGCATGTAATTTAGTGAAGCCACCATGTAGGGTGGGTGGGACAGACAAAAGGGGGCACACCAGAAGGGATATTATGTGCTAGACCAAGAGGTTTGGAGATTACCCAAGGGGAAATGGAAAGGTATTACTTAAAAGAAGGGAAGGGCATGGCTAGATTTTCCTATGAGAATGCAACTCTTTCCTGGAACTTAACACAGCTTTGATTGACTTCACTGTTTCCCCCCTAGATTCTTGAGGAGACAGACTCTTATATTTGTTTTACCTGGATTCATCACAGTCCTGACACATCACCCTGTGACTGTTCTACCTATCTTTCCATTCTACTATGCTATCATCTGGCCCCACGTTTGGGCTGTATGTTCCAGAAGGCATTCTTCTGTCTGGTCCAGGTGCACTCACCCCATGCTCACCTTGGATTTCTGGATAGAGGGCCAGGTAAAGCAGACCCCAGCGCAGCGTCGTAGAAGTAGTCTCGGTGCCAGCAAAGAAGAGGTCCAGGGTGGAGCAGACAAGGTTTACTTCATTGAAACTTGAAGTAGCATTACCCGTGTACTAGAAAGGACAACGTTTATTCGTTTACTCAGAAGATTCTGGCTGCCATAACACACAGTACTTCATCCTATGATAAAATTTGGAAGGAAAGGTCCCTAGGAGAAAGAACTTTTCCTTTGGCTTCCTCAGGAAGCAGAGGCTTATTACAGCAATGTCATTAGCATCTTCCTGTCTTCCAAGCTTTCAGCACTTGAGTGGATGAAGATCAAGACAACTATTTTCTTATGCTTGTAATTTGGAAGAAGCCAAGGGTACTTCAAAAAATTCATGGAAAAATAGAATTAAAAGGTGATATGTGATCTTTCCAGGAACTTTCTGAAGTACCCTCGTACTAGTACAGTGGTAGGAGATGTGAATAAGACAGACTTGGCTTCCAATATAACCGCATCAGTTAGTAGCTGTGTGATTTAGGGCAAGTTACTTAACCTCTCTGTGCTTCAGTTTCCTGTTTTATAAAAAGGAAATAATACACATCCTTTAAGATGACATTATGAATTATGTGAGATGCAAGAGCTCGTAGCAAATACTCAACAAATGTTTGTACTGGTAACATAAAGGAAAAATTGAATTCCTCTTATGTACAAGAATTCTCATATCCCCCAGTAATCTTTTCAACTGCTCGTCATGATTCTCCATTATCTTTACCATCCTCTTCTGAAGCTTCAAGTAGTAACATTGCTCTTAATGTTAATGGTTCCACACCTGCACACCATATAGCAAGCAAAGTCTCCTCCTCTGAGCAGAAAACAATGCTTTTATTAATGTTATGCCAGGAAGGTGAAATAAGAGGGGAGACAGAAAGAAATCCACCATTCTGCCCACTCTAGGAGGAGAACAAGTAACTGATGGGTTAAAAATTATGATACCGATTCAGTGATGAATATTAACCAGAGAGGTCACCGTGTTAAAGGCCATGCATCCATTTTGACTTTTTTCCCCACTTCTGGTTTATAATGTTGAAAAGTGGATGATATGGAGAGGAAGAGGGAATGCAAAAGCCCCACAAAGTCGTTAAGATTGCACTCTGGAATCCAACCCAGTGTTGCTTACGTTCTGCAGCAGAGGCTGATGGAAGGTGGAGGTAATTGGGCCCAGACCCAACTAATAGTAAAACAGCTCAAGACTCAATTGCTGTTTTTCCCTTTTTGCATAGCTCCTTCAGATATGGGTAGAGAGTAGAGGATGAGGGATGAAAAGGCAGTACTTGGGCATTTGCAGAGCCTCAAATCAAATTCCATTAAGCCCTCAGCTTTATTTCTAATTGTCTCATCAGCCTGAGTTAATGCTGCCCTACACTTTCTGAAATATTGCCCCTACTTTTACTCCCCTGTGGTAGGCTGAGTAATAACCCAAAAGATGTCTATGTCCTAATCCCTGGAACCTGTAGATGTTACTTTGTATAGCAGATGGATTTCACAGATGGGATTAAGTTAAGAATTTTGAGATGGCAATATTATCTTGGATTAACCCAGTGGGCCCAAGGTAATCAGAATAGTCTTTATAAGAAGAGAGAGGCAAGAGGGTCAAAGTCAGAGAAAGAAGATATAAGGACTGAAGTAGAAATCAGAGAGGAGAGAAGATGCTGCACTGCTGAATTTGAAGATGTGGGAAGGGGCTACAAGCCAAGGAACCTAGGCAGCCTCTAGAAGCTGGAAAAGTCACAGAAACAGATTCTCCCCCAGAGTCTCCGAAAGAAGCCAACCTGGCCAACGCCTTGACTTTAGCCCATTGAAACTGATTTCAAACTTCTGACACCCAGAACTGTAAGAGAGTACATTTCTGCTCTTTTAAGCCACAAAGTTTGTGGTAATTTGTTACAGCAGCAACTAAAAATATACCAAACATATCCCTATTGGATCTTTCAGAACAGAATACAGCAAACACCTCTGGCCTCCTCACCTTTGTCATTTCTTTGAGGTAAGCATCAATAAAGTCTCTTGTTTCAGCAGGATTCCAATCTCTCTTATGTTTTTCGATCATATGGGAAACAAACAATTTCAGTTTTTCCCAGTTGCTGAAGAGAGTCTGGTGAGGTCCAGGAAGGAATTTCATTATCCATGGAAAGACATTGTAGAGCTAATTGAGAAACACAAAACAGTCACAATGCCACTGTCCCACTTTTTAAGACAACAGGAACAATCTTCTCTTTCCGTCTCTTTTATCTGCTTACACGTAAGGCTTGGAGTCATTCGCAATGCCTCTTTTCTCTCCCCCCTCTCTTCTCACCCCTGCAGCAAAGCATTTCAGCTTTCCATCCAAAACACATCCAGCCTCAGACCACTTCTCACCACTCCAACTTGCCACCCTAGTTCAAACCATTTCTTACCTGATGCTGTAATAGCTTTCAATAGTTTTCCTGATTCCATTCTTAAGCCCATGCTCAGGATCACTCAACAGCTTAACCATATCATTTCTCTCCTTGGTTCTCGGTCCTCCAGTGGCTTTCCACTACGCCCAGACAAAGTCCTGTGTCATTCGTCAAGCCTACAAGTCCACAGAGCTGGCCCCTGCACACCTGTCTCCTCCTGCCTACTGCTCCCTGCCATCCTAGCCTTGCTCTCTGCAGTCCAGCCACAGTGGCCTCTTGTGACCACATCAAGGACCTCTTGTTTGGGGCCTCTGCAGCCGCTATTCCCTCTTCCTAGAAAGCTTTTCCTCTGAAATCCATATAACACCAGCCCCTCATTTTAGGGCTGTGCTTGGAGCTGTCTTACCTGGTGATCCTACAAGGGGCAGCACCCCTGGCATCCTCTGTCCATTCCCCTGTCCTCTTTGATTTTTCCTTCATGGTAATTATCGCTAATGTGTGTGTGTATTTGAATTTATTTGTCTCCCCCAATATAATGTAATCCCCATGTGGGTAAGACTTCACATTTTTTCCTGAAATAAAGTGGCTGTTGAATAAACTTTCTCTGGTATCTGATGGAAAATAGACAGCATATCATAATGGAAAATCTCCTAGATGTAGAATGAGACAGACATGGGTGTGACTATCGGCTCTGCTACTTTCTAGCTATGTAGTTTGGTAATAGAAATAATAATAATAATTACTTTGTTGATCCTTAGTTTAACTAGCTGCCTGTGGGCTCTAAGATGATTCTGGGGACAGATGATGTAAGATAGAGCCCTTCACACAGAGCCGGTGGACACTGGCCTGCACTTTCCTGCGCACTCCCACGCCAGCATGCACATGCCATGTTGCTTCATCTTATCTTTATGGGGTTGTTGTAAAAATTAACATAGGAAAAGTATGTGGTATATTCTGGGACTCCAAAAAATGCTTATTACGCCTACTCCACAGGCTTTTAGTTCCCTCCCAGGAACTTCTTTTTCCTGAGACATGTACTCAGAAGTCACCCAGGCACCCACTGCACTCTCATGACTTCCTAGACTGTCTTACCAGGAGGGAAGCAAATGGAATTGCTGAACTGGGGACGACTGTGACTAAGAGTGAAAACAAGGAATTCAAAACAACCCTGACAGTAGTACTAACAGCTCACACTCGTTATGCCCTTCTCACGTGCCAGGAATCATGCCAACCGCTTTATCAGTTTTGGTATGATGGCTTCATAAAGCTCAAAAAAAAAAAAAAATCCTTGTCAGGAATAAATAAAAATAAATCCACTTCCAGATACATCATAGGGAAACTAATAATAACTGAAAACAGTGGAGACTTAAGTGTAGTCAGAGAGAGAGGAAAAAAATATTTTTGAAGTAACAGCAATTACATTTCTGAACAGCGATTACATGGAGTTGACTCTCCACGGCATCGATGGGAACCCGGAGGATGGTGAAATGACATTTTCAATGTGCAAAGAGAAAAAAATAGTCAAAATAAAAATATTTAATTAGAGCAAAATAAAGATATTTTTGAAGAACCAAAATTGAAAGAATTTGCCATGAACTGACCCCCACGAGAGGAAATTCAGGAGGAGGCTACGAAGTACAAGATGGAATGACAACAAAAGAAACGGTAAATGTGTGGGTAAGTATAGGCAGACACTGGCTGCAGAAAACAATAATAATCATGCACTTACAAATTTTCAAAGTGGAACAAATGAAAGTATATTATTAAATTATCTAGTAGCCTAGATAATTGATCAGAGGTAGTGTTCTAAAGTTCTTGAATTATTATGGAGGAGGATAAAGATATTAATTTTATATGTTCACAGTTTAATTACACATATTAAAAGTTTACAGTAAAGAAAGACTAAAGTAATAAAATAAGCCTGTTCATCTTCTAAACTAGCACAGAGAAAAATAAAATGAAAAGAACATTTAATCATAATGAGTCAAAAAAGCAGAAAAGACCAAATAAACAGAGACCACGAGCCAGGGATACAGAGAAGCAGCAGCATTAGAGAGCTCTGGGTCTCTAGAGGTATGTCTGGGCCATGTGGCTCCCTTGGCCCCTCGCTCGATCCCCCAGGAATGGAAAACTGGCCCTCGTGCAGGGGGTTGTGGGGACAGTGGGCATGTGACCCAGGTCAGCCAGTCTCGGTGCTGCTGACATGGCCGTGTGGCTCAGATGCTCTCTCCACCCCCCAGCGTGGTTGAGAAGGGAGGGGCTGGGGGCTACACCCCCTCCCCTAACACAGCTTCAGTTCTGGGGGCATTGACACCCCAGATTACATCCTCCCCCAGCACCAAGCCAAGGGCTAAATTGGATCCCCCCTGGAAGGTTTCAGGATCCAGGCTCCCTGGGGAAGGGAATGCAGGGTTACTGGGTCTGGGCCCAGAGGTGGCAGCACCAGAGAGAAGGATTCAAAATCCCTCCCTGTTGCAGAGGGATTTGAGAGCCCCACAATGGCTTCAGTGCCAACTTTGTAGCTGAGCCCTGCCAACCCACTGGCCCCTGAGGGGTACAATCCCCAAAAGCCAGCCCGGGTTACCACCAGCTATAATCCCCGTGCAAGGTGGTGATGAAGGCTCTGTGGAAATGTCAGTGTGCATGGCCATTGTGGCAGCCTGTGGATGCTGTCAAACTGGACCTACCAGATTACCACAAAAGTATA
This sequence comes from Galeopterus variegatus, assembly GCF_000696425.1. Taxonomy (NCBI): domain Eukaryota; kingdom Metazoa; phylum Chordata; class Mammalia; order Dermoptera; family Cynocephalidae; genus Galeopterus; species Galeopterus variegatus. The sequence continues at coordinate 55,595 of NW_007730781.1, read as the reverse complement.
AAACAGCCTGTGGACGTGGGGACTATTAAGAGGAGACTTGAGAACAATTACCACTGGGCTGCCATAGAGTGTATGTAGGATTTTAACACCATGTTCACCAACTGTTAAATTTGCAACAGACCCACTGACAATATTGTCTTGATGGCACAAACACTGGAAAAGGTCTTTCTACAGAAAGTAGCATCAATGCTGCAAGAGGAACAAGAGCCTGTGGTGACCATCCCTAAGAACAGCCACAGAAGGGGCCAAGTTAACAGTGCCCCGGGGCAATATTACCAGTGCCCATCATGTGCCTGCTGTTTCTTCTGTGTCCCACACACCCTGTATACCTGAGATACCTACCACTGTCCTCAACTTTCCCCATCTGTTGGTCATCTCTTCTCCCCTTCTCAAGTCTCTGCATTCTGCTGGATCCTAGCTCCTTGCTATTTTTGCAGGTCCCCCAGCCCAGCCCTTTGCCAAGAAAAAAGGGGTAAAGCATAAAGCAGATACTACCACCCCTATACCTGCAGCCATCCTGGCTCCTGGTTCCCCAGCTAGCTCTCCCGGGGGCCTTGAGCCTAAGGCAGCATGGCTTCCTCATATGTGTACAGAGAGTGGCCACCCCATCAAGACTTGCCTGACTCTCAGCAACAACACCAGAGCTCTAAGAAAGGAAAGCTATCAGGACAGTTAAAGCATTGCAATGGTATTTTGGAGGAGTTACTTTCTAAGAAGCATGCTGCCTATGCCTGGCTTTTCTATAAACCAGTGGACGCTTCTGCTTCTTGGCCTTCATGACCACCATGACATCATTAAACACCCCATGGACCTCAGCACTGTCAAGCAGAAGATGGAGAATTGTGGCTACCAGGATGCACAGGATTTTGCTGCTGATGTGCAGCTTATGTTTTCAACTGCTGTAAGTATGATCCCCCAGACCACGATGTCGTGGCCATGGCCTGAAAGCTACAGGATGTATTTGAGTTCTGCTATGCCAAGGTGCCAGATGAGCCACTAGAACCAAGGCCTTTACCAGTCTCTACTGCCTTGCATCCTGGGCTGGCCAAATCATCTTTAGAGAACTCCAGTGAGGAAAGTAGCAATGAGAGCTCCTCTAAGGAAAAGGAGGAGGAGGAGGAGGAGGAAGAGGGTGAAAGCTCAAACTCAGAGGAGGAAAGGGCCCATCGCTTGGCAGAATTACAGGAACAGCTTAGGGCAGTACATAAATAACTGGCTGCCCTGCCCCAGGTCCAGTATGCCAGTCCAAGCAGAAGAGAGAGAGAAAAGGAGAAGCAGAAATGGAAGGCAGAGCAGCACCAAGGTCGAGCTGGGGTTGATGAAAATGACAAGAGGCCTCGGGCACCATGCCCCCCTCAGCCCAAGAGGCCCAAGAAAGCAAGTGGCAGTGGGGGTGGAAGTGCAGCTACACTAGGCCCTCATGGCTTTGGACCTTCTGGAGGAAGTGGCACCAAGCTCTCCAAAAAGGCCACAGAGTCAGCTCCCCCTGCCCAGCCTACAGGTTATGATTCAGAGAGCCGGCCCATGAGCTATGATGAGAAGTGGCAGCTGAGCCTGGACATGAACAAATTACCTGGGGAGAAGCTGGGTTGACTCGTGTATGTGATCCAAGCCAAGGAGCTCTCATTATGTGACTCAAACCCAGAAGAGACTGAGATTGATTTTGAATGCTCAAGCCATCCATGCTTATTAGATAGCTTGAGTGCTACGTCCTTTCTTGCCTACAAAAGAAGGCCCGGAAGCCCTACACCATTAAGAAAGACAAAGGAGGAACTGGCTTTGGAGAAGAAGTGGGAATTAGAAAAGCAGTTACAAGGTGTCAGCGGGCACTTTAATTCCATCAAAAAGCCCCCGAAAAAAGCAAATGAGAAAACAGAATCATCCCCTGCTCAGCAAGTAGCAGCAGGGTCAGGCCTCAGTGGTTCCAGTTCCAGCTCAGATTCCAGCTCCTCCTCACATACCAATGATTCAGACTCAGGCTAAGAGGCCAGGCCAGATGGGGCAAGAAGGCTCTGCAGGACCAAGCTCATAGACCACCCTGCCCACTTTTCCCACCCCCCCTGCTGTGACACCTCATCTCACGCTCCCCCCTCCCCACCTGTAGGACACCTGGCTCTGCAGAGGGGAGGGATGCAGGAACATTTACTGAAGGAGGGACATGGAAAAAATAAGATTGAATTCCACCCCATTGGCAGTGACCTCTAGGGCACAGAGCCCCCTATTCAAAATGACTGGGGTGGGGCAGGGACACAGGGTGGGGGGTGTCCAAGGGCCTTGATAACTGCGTTACCTGAGGCCACAGCTGCCCTGTTCACTTCTAAGGGCCCTGTTTTGAGGTTGGTTGTTCTAGTTTATTTTAAGCTAGGTCAGAATGGGGGTGGGGCCTTGGAGAGGGAAGAAAGGGGAGCTCTTTTTTTATGTGGACTTTTTTTTCTACTCTGTATTCCATTTTCCTTCCACTCCATTTGGAGCTTTAGAGATTTCAGTCATCTCCCTATTTGGTCCCCAGACTGGCTTTCTTTGTCTGTTGATTCTAACCTGTAAATAAAGAAAATATTATTCAAATAAAATAAAACAAAATAAATACAAACCACAAAATGATCAGAAATTAGTTCAAATTTGTCAATAATTTTTTTTTTTTTTTTGTCTTTTTTCATGTCTGGCAATGGACTGCAACCCTCAGTGTCGCGCCCGTACCGGACCGGGACCGG
>NW_007730781.1:51362-52243 GCF_000696425.1 Galeopterus variegatus | reverse complement strand
GGTCTGTATGTGGGATCCGAACCCTCGGTGGGAGCGCCGCCGCACTTCCCAAGTGGCGCACCGGGCCGGCCCAAATTTGTCAATAATTTTGATGAAAGGCAAGAAACTAAATGCTTCAAAAAAAAGACAAAGATTGCCAAATTGAATACAAAATTTATCCGGCTTTATGTTGTTTAAAAAGGAAGCAGCTAAAATATAAGGGTATAGAAAGGCAGAAAGGAAAAGGAAAGAAGAGTACTAACCAGATGCTGACCAAAGGAAGAATAATTAGCTATATTCATATGACACAAAATAGTCTTTAGGGAAAAATATATTAATAGACATAAAGAACATTACTAACTACTTATAAAAGTTTTAACTCACTAGGAAGAAGTACCAATTTAAACTTGTATGTATTTAACAACATAGCTGTAAAGTATGTAAAGTAAAAACTGATAGAAATACAAGAAATAGATAAATCCACCATCTCAGTAGGACATTTTAGCACACTGGTTACTCTAGCCAGCACAATGAAGCAAGAAAAAGTAATTAATGGATAGGGATTGGAAAGGAAGAAACAAAGCTATCATTATTTGTGTATGATATGATTGCCTATGAAGTCATCCACAGATTAATCATAACATCGATAAGAGTTTACCAAAGTTGATCAATACAAAATCAATAACAAAAAGTCAATTGCAAAGAGGGAATAAAAGAACTAGAATATCACCAGTTTAAATCCTCCAAAGAAATAATGGATCTAGACAATGATCATCAATAATTTTTCTGATCGTTAGGTAAAAAGCAGATGGGCTATGATATAATAGATGGATCAGGCTGATAAGTGAACAATCTTAACATAAGAGACAACCAAACATGAAATAACTGCTAAAAAGTAGTCC
>NW_007730781.1:37875-50174 GCF_000696425.1 Galeopterus variegatus | reverse complement strand
GTATAAATCAAATTTGAGTTCTATAATTTGCTGCAAAGTAATTCAGGGGTGGGGGTGGTAATGTGACATGGATATAGTTGAAATGAGATTGGCCATGTGTTGATAACTCTTGGAGCTGATTGATAGGTACACAGTGATTCATGATTGTATTCTCTCTACTTTTATATATGTTTGTAATTTTCAAAAATAAAATGCTTTTTTTAAATACCGAGGCATTCTTAACATTTTTTGGTAATGGCAGGTTGAATATTTCAAGGCCAACCCTTCTAGTGAGAACACCAAGAAAAGATTAGAAAAATACACGTGTGTACGCACATAAACACACACACACATACACTTCAAGGTAATGAGGTAATTTCAGGGACAAGGCCTCAGGGAAGAAGGAAGTCCAGGGGGGTGAACTCCACACTTGGGGTTGATTTTCCCCTAGATGTGTCTTCCAAATTCAGGGAAGTGGCTGAGAGGTGAAGAAGCTGAGCAGTTTTGGGCAAACTCAAAGGCCTAGGGGAAAAAAAAATTGGGTGTGGGTACAGGGCCCACCAAGGAAGGGGTGAGGTTTGAACCCCAAAGGGCTATATCCTATGAAATTAAAAGATTGATAATATCAAGTGTTGGTAGGCATGTATATAATACAGCCAGTTTGGATATTGCTGTGGATTGATTGAATTGTGTCCAGTAAAGTCCATATATTAGAAGCTTAATTCCCACCATAATTGTTGAGGGTGGGAAATCCTCTTACGGTCATTGAAAGGTGGGGCCTTGAAGAGGTGATTAGGTTGTAGGACCATGCTATAGTGAAAAGATTAATAATGGTGGTCATGGGCATGGTTCTGAGGGCTTTAAAAGGAGAGCACATGAGAGTCTCTCTTTCTGCTCTGCCATTTCTGCCTTGTGAGACCCGTGGGTCACTGTCGCCACCACCAAGACCCTCTCCAGATGTTTTCCATGGACTTTGGACTTCCCAGCCTCTGCAACTGTAAGCAATAAATTTTGTTTTCTGTATAAATCACGCAGTTTCAGGTATTTATGTTATAAGCAACAGAAACAGACTAATACAGATATCTTTAGGCATGTTTTATGCATATCTTTTTTGTATTCATTTATATATGTAGGAGAAATGAGTGGATGTGTCCACATGAATACTGGTAGGAGAATGTTCATTCTTTATTCATAACATCCAAAACTTGGAAACAACCCAAATATTCATCAATAGAGAATAGATGAAGAAACAGTGACACATTCATACAGTGGAACAGTAGTCTGCCATTCAAAGAAGAGCAACTAACAGAGATGAATCTTAAAACAACCTGCTGAGTGGGAAGCCAGACACAGAAGTGTACCTCAAGGGAGGAGGGCAATGGATCAGCCAGGAAGGGACATGGAGAGGAAGGATTCAAAGGCAATGGCAATACTGTTGTTCTGTTTTAAACAGGTGTATGCCATGTTAAATTTTGTCCTCTACATGAATGTTAGAAATGTTTTTTGCACATAGTGAATATTTAACATTATTAAAACACTGAAGTCTACAGACTGATTTCAAATAAGTTTGTATTGAAATCAATTTTAAAAGGTTATAATTTAGCTTCAAAACCCCCCAAAAAATAAAAAGGAAGAAACCATCTGTGTCTGACATCAGCCCCAACATCCTTAACCAAGATATGAAAAGAGAACGGCCTTACCTGGCACCTCAGTGAAGCCTCCAAATATGTGACCTCATCCAGTAACTTCAGCAGCTCCTGAAACTGACCATCCTGGTACTCAAAGCGCTCCCCAAAGGTGATAGAGCAAATGATATTGGAAACCGCATTGTTGATCGTGAAGTGAGGGTCAAAAGGCTGTCCTGGAGGTGGAGGAAGAAAAACATGAATTCTTCCAGTTGGTTTGCTTCTATTTCCTACTGAGGGTCTACTCCATATGACTTAAGGCATACCTAGTACAGAACCATATGTGAGGCTCTGGCCGCAGCACCCTACACTCAGTCTGACATACACAGTCAGTGCCAGGGAAGTCAAACCACTGACGAGGGTTTAAATTCAGTAATATGTTTAATGCCCATCTTCATGTGCTTAATTCTAGAACTTCTTGAGAGCAGGATGGTGGTTATTTGTTCACTCTCCTATCCCCAGTGCCTAGCTCAGTGCTTGGCACAGGACAAGCACTAGGCACTTAAGTATCTGTTCAATGAATGAATGGGCCACAATTTCCTACCCCTGTCCTATGAAATGCTCACCATTCTCCTCTTCTATTGCCTCAGTGAGGTGGCGGGCCTCTTCCTGAATGCGTTCTTCTAAGCTCTTCTTTCCTAAACCAAAGTTCTTTAGTGTTGTCAGGGCGAACCTTCTTTGCTCTTTCCATACCTGGCCATTGGACATGATCAGTCCTGGGAAAAAGAAAGCCAACATTATGGTATTCCAATTCTATGATGTGAATATCTGACAAATGATACGGGGATGTGTATCAGATGGAGGGAATGAGAAGGGCATTAAGGCACTTAAAAACTGTCCAGAGAAATGATCCCAAAGCACTGGACATAACAGTTAACATTGACTGATTGCTTACGATGTCAGGCACTTTAAGTATTTCTTATACGTTATGTAATTTAGTACTCACAGAAACTCCCTGCACTAGGTACAATTAATACCCTTTCCCCTATTTTACTGGTGAGAAAATAGAGGAATAGAAGAAAAAGGGTAAACTTCTCAAGGTCACACAATTAGTAAGCAGCTAATCAGGCATTCAAATTCAGGTCTGCCTGATTCCAAAGCCCATGCTTTGATTATTAGTCACACAAGTGTAGTTAAATATTTATGTTATGCTGAGTACCAGGAATGCACTCATGGATAAGACAAAGTCCATACTCTTACAGAGGCGAACAAAAGGTTTTTAGGAGAGGTCCTACTTAAGCTGGACCTTCAAAGATGAAAGAATGACTCAAGAAAGCAAGGAGAAGTGAATGTTCCGTACAGAGAGAACAGCACAGGGAAAAGAAAAAAACATCTTGGTGTGTTCAACAGACCATCATTTGTCTCATAACACAGATAATGCCATGCTCTTTTCCATTTCTTCACTTCTAGATCATGCTCCACTCCTTTGAATATCTGGCTTTGGTCTCCACCATCCAGTGAAATGGCCCTCCTTGTTGTCAGATTCCGGGACACCATTCAACCTCATCTTACGTGATCTTTCAGCAGCATTAAACATTCCTTTCTTAAAACACTCCCAGTGGTGACAAGGATAGTACACTCTCCAGATTTTCTTCCTAATTCTCTGCTAACAACTTCCCATATCTTTTGTTGGTTCATCTTCTATCAAATCTTGAAATGGTGGAGTGCTTCAAGATGAAGTCTAAACACCTCTTCTCTTCTCACCTTATACTCCATTTCTGGAAAATCTCATTAACTCCCCAAATTTTAAATAACATCTATTGATAGTGACCATCTATTTCTGTCCCTGAGCCCCAGACCTAACTGCTCACTTGACTTCGCTGACTTAAAGGCATTTCAAACTCAGCATATCCATGATTGAATTCACGATTTTCTCCATACAGCTCCCCACCCAAGCCAAACCAAACCAAACATCTTGTCCTCCTCTCAGTGTCCCTTCTTTCCATCCTCTACCTATTCAGGTGTCACCTCAACACTTCATTCTCCCTACCTCTAGGCCATCCTGTCTTATTAGGCTTACCTCCTGAATATCTTGAATCCATGTATCTTCACTGTCACTATCCTGATCTAATCTATTGTCATTTCTTGCCACCTGCCTAGCCCAAGCTACCACCTACTCTAATTTAAAATGCTACAAAATTGTCTTGCTCTATTCATCCCATTCTCTGCACAGCAGCCTAAATGAGTCTTAAAAATGTGCAGTGTAAATGTGATACATTTTTCTATGTAAAACCATTCAAGAGTTTTCATTGTTACTAGTATGAAAACCAAAATCCTTTAAGATCTTACATGAACTGTTCCTGGCCAACTTCAGTAGCTTTGATAAAATAACAGATTTGAGATTTTCATTTTAATTTTTAAATGTTGAAGTTTAATTAATGATAATTTTAATTATTTGTGCCAACCTGTCCTAACATAGGCTGGAAGGCTCGAGATACCCTGTGTGGCTTGGCCTTAGTGATAGAGCAGAAAGAACTAGAGGCAAGAAGCAGCAGCAGCAGAAGGAAGCAGACCCACATCAATTTTCCTAAGGGAAGAGGTCTGGAATGGGAAAGAAGAGAGAGGGAACACAATGCCTCTTCCTCTGCTATAACTGGTCCGTGTGGCTGCTTCATTATCAAAGCATTAAGAGCAAGTTTGTTCAAGACTTGTGTCTTCTCTAAGATCTCTATCAGGGCTGACCCTGCCAAATCCTCCATGGGGGTGCCTTCAATCGGGAAATGTGGCCACCCAGCTTCCTTTAATGGCAGGCATTTTATAATGAGGCTGGTTTCTGGGAGTGTTGGAAAATTATAGTCATGGAGGCACCTTTAACAGGTCATAAGAATATCAATCTCACACCTTACATTGGTCAAGAAACTTACCATTTTTCTGAAAGACGTGTTTTCTGATAGGGGTCATGGGACGATTCACAAAGTTTTGGTCCATATGGAGAAGAGCTTCTTTGATTAGGGGCAATCCAGTTATAATAACTGAAGACAAGTCACCAAACTCTAGGCTAACAAGGTTCCCATATTTCTTCACAAACTGAAAAATAGTAAAATAGTTACAGTTGAACATGCAAATATATGTGTGTCCAGGAATGGAGGGTGTGTGTATGTAGCTGGAGGGGCTCATATAGGGGACTCTGTGCATGCGTGTGTGTGTGTGTGTGTGTGTGTGTGTGTGTGTGTGTGTGTGTGTACACCTTGGTCTGATGGGTATGTTTCTGTCTCCTTTCTCCTCCTCTCAACTAGCTGAGATTCAATTCATTTCTGGATGTGGAAGTTTCCTCATAAAACAACCATTCGTGTATTCAACCAACATGAATTGAGAGAGCATCCGCCAAGTATCAGTACAGAGAGGCCTAGGACATAACTGTAATAAAATAAACAAGGTCTCTAACCTCAAGCATCCTAGAGTCTAGTGAAAGTCTAGGGAGAGAATTTCGTACATCTGACATTGCAAAACAGGCTGAGATACGTTTAGCGTAAATCTGGCATAGCAAGCATGGACCTCTTAGTAAATTATAATATCTGCTTAACGAAAAGAGGATGACCCCTTCCTAGAGAGGACATAAATAAGAGAAACACATACTAGATATTAGAAAGTGCATTACGGGGTGGTGGCCAGGTATGGAGTAAAGCCTTCTAGCTCTGGAGTTGTATGAGAACCTCAGCTCTACAGTTCGTTAGCTGTGGACTCTTGGGGAAGCTGCTTCACTATCTGAGCCTCAGCTCCCCAGCTATAAAAGAGAGAAATTATTTCTCCCTCAAAGAATTCTGTGCAGAAGAATGAGAGCACCAATGTGAAGGGCACTTTGTTTTCCGGTTCTGGGCACACAGCCACCCAGTGAGTCTCCTAGGAACAAAGGAGCTCTGTGTGCAAAGGGATGTGGATGCGTTCATGGAGCCCCAGAGGACATGCACACACTGATGTGGGGGAGGGAGGTGCTTGTGGTCACAGACAGCCACATTCACTGGGCGCCCTTCTAAGCACCTTGCATGTCTTATCTCACTTAATCTCACAATCACCCTGTGGTGGTCATGATTTTCCTCCTTGCAGTGGATTGAATGGTCCACCAGTCATTGAAGCTTAATCCCCACTGTAACTGTTGAGGGTGAGAATTCTGTGATGGTCATTGAAAGGTAGGGCCTCAAAGAGGTGATTAGATTGTGAGGACTGTACCCTTGTGAATGAACTAATAATGGTGGTCATGGGTGTGGCTCTGAGGGCTTTAAAAGAAGAGTCCATGAGAGGTTCTCTCTCTGCTCTGCCATTCTGCCATGGGAGACCCCTGCTTTGCCGCCACGGAAGACCCTCACCAGATGTGTTCCCTGGACTTCAGACTTCCCAGCCTCCAGAACTATAAGCAACAAATTTCATTTACTTACAAATTATCCACTTGCCTTTCAGAAAAGGAAAAGGAGCCATAACTGAAATAACGTACAAAGGTGGCAAAGCTATTGAGTGGTGCAGGGAATTTGCCAGGTATTGTGTAAGATTTGAGGACAAAGACATGAACCAGAGATGGCTCTGGGACCTTAGAGTTTAGTGGGAGTGAAAGAGTGAAAGTGAGATTGAGAGTGGGAGTGAGAGAGCGGTATTGGGGTGGGGATGGGGGTGCAGAGAATAGAAGAGCATATGCTTGTGAATATGCATGAGCTTGCAGGATGTGCAAGTGGGGCTTGAATGTCGGTACATTGTCACAAAGTCTTCCCCACCCCTCAGTAGACTCCACCCCTGCCTTCTGTCTCCCGGAGCTGTGTCTAGCTGCACTCAGTGGTATCAGACAGAAGGACTCCATTTCCTCCAGGTGTCTGGGGCCCCTCCTCCCCTTCCTGACCCCCCTGCATTTATGTCCCACCATGTCACTCTCGGAGCCCTAGATCTCTGCATCCTCAACAGAGCAAATACAATGGATTCAGTCTCATCCCACCACCCTGCTCCCACACAGACTGAGCCCGAACTTAGTCCCACTGCTGTTCTTTTGAACCAGAGTCTCCCATCAATCGTCCTTCATCTCCAGCACAGTATGTCCTGTCTACTAGTAAGGGCCAAGCCAAGATGCATTCTCAAGTCAGTCTGCCTCTAAAGTACATGGGTTTGCTTCTAAGAAATGACAGTAAAGCGTTCATAGAAATCAAGCAAATTTTTAATTTCATCTTGCTGAATGCCTAGATAAACATTTTAGGCCTTACAAGAAGGATATTTTTGGAAGAGCTGAAAATCTCAGGTTAAGTTAAATGACTAACTGGCAATGTATATAACCTAGAATTTCAGCTTGCACTTGGGAGGAATTCAGCACTCCATTACTATTTACTGAAAAAGACTTCTTCAGAGTTCCATCTCTACCAGCTCTCTGCCCATGTATATTTCTAGTTCAACAGAACTAAATCACACACTTTTATGTATGATCAACTGTGTGAACGTACATAGGTCAAATGACTGCCTGAAGCCCTGAAATTAATTATGGTGATATCTCAAGTGCACTGTGCCAGTCATTGCGCCAATTGCTTTACAAGGATTAAATGATACCCAGAGGGCTTCTGAGAAAACTTGGTAAGGCAGAGCATACTTTTCAATGTACAACATTAAACAAGTCATTAAAAAACCAGAGAGCAAGGGAACAAGAGGGGTTAAAAATAAGATAGCTCAGAAGGCTAACATAGGCTTAAAATCACAAATGAAAATAGAAAAAGAAAGAGGAAAGTATTGAAATGGGAGCTAGAAAAGGCAAACAGAAGCAGTAGGAGACAGAAAATTTAATAAAATAAGAATTTTATTAAAATAAAATTTTAATAAAATAAAAATTCCAAATGTAGTATCAAGCATTTAAAAAAAACAAGGTAGAGCAAAATAAGTGTTTAGAATAAGGAAAAATTAGAAGTGAAGGATTAGTGAGACAAGAGATTGAACCATGACCATCAAAAGATAAAAAGGTGAGAGATTCTATTTAATCTAAGTTCTTAAATTTAAGAACCAACAGAACAAAGACACAAAGAAAGAAAAAGAAAAAAAGGTAAGCAGTGTACCAATTCCCACTCCCACCAGAAGTAGGTGAGAGGGTCCGCTCCCCTGAACTCTCACCAGCACTGAGCTATGTGTGCGTTTGTGTGCATGCGTGACCCTAATAGTCACAAGAATGCATGCCATTTCTATATTTCTCTAAGGTTTAATATCTTTCCTTCAATCTGTATATTGTATTTTTTAAATCACGTGTTTACATCTTTCAAATATTTTTGTATTGGGGTGTTCAACTTTCTTCTCATTGATACGTAGAACCTCTAATAAAAAGTTACAAATATAATTTTATTTTCATTACATGCAAATCTGGAAAGATATATACCAAAGTCCTATAGAGGTGCTGCTGAGTGTGTCAGTGTGTGTGTTTCTGTGTGTGCGAGTGTGTGTGGTGGTGGCAGGGTCAGCACAAGGAGGGGTAAGATTCTCTCTCTCTCTCTCTCGCCCTCTCTTTCTCTCTCTCTCGGTCAATGTATTTCCCATTTATACTGTGCATACATGTACACAACATATTTTAAAAATGAGCTATACAATATGTAGTTTTACCACCTGGTTTTCAACTAAATATACTGTGAACATTTTCTCTTCTACAATAGTTAAAGTAATTGCATATTTGGAGAAAACAATTTATTAAGCAATCTTGTTGGGGAAATTTAGATATAATTTTTTTTCCAAGGAGTCTTCATTCTCTTTACAATGCATTGAGGAAAAAAAGGGGAGTCCTTATCCTGCATAGCTTTTCATAGATATGGAAACTTGCTCTTCAATTTAGCTTGCTTCTCTACGCTCACCTAATCATCAATCAAGTAATCCATTTTTGTCTACCTGGCCTCCCTGGCACATATACAGACTTCCATTACTCCAGAATTCCTGTCTCTTCCCCTCCACTTCCTTCCCTTCAATGGGCTTTCTTTCCTTTTAAAAATACTGTCTTAATTGATTTTGATTAACTCTATTCAAAACTTTATCCTCAGTTCCACGTTAAAGTTAGCCTTTAATAATCTGAAGACAGACTTCAATTGTTTAAAATATTAATAAGAAGCCCTTGGTAGAGTTACATGTATCAAGGAACACAGTTGGGAAAAATGTAGAAATGGCTAATAGTTTGGAGAAAAAAACATAGTTTTATGCGGGGGTGGGGTAGAAGGAAAAAAATGGTAATTTAAAGAATTGCTAGGGATCATTAATGGAAATGTATTCGTTATTTTAAGGCAACTAAAAAAGGAGGCATAAGGAGGGGTAAGATTCTCTCTCTCTCTCTCTGTCTCTCTCTCTCTTACTCACTAAACTGTATTTTAAAATGTTGTCTCAATGTGTTTGTGTCACTTTTATAGTTAAAACCATTTCTATTCAATAAAACAAAAAAGAAAAAAAAAGGAACCTAATGAAATAAGGAATAAAGCTCTATAACAGTGGTTCTTACCCTTTTCTGTGTCATAGAATCCTTTGAAAATCTAGTGTATGGCATGGATCTGCTCTCCAGTAAAATCCTGCACACATGAATATAGTTCTGTATGCAGTTACAGGAGTTCACCAGTCCCCTGGGGACCGTGAACTTCTGCTAAGAATAATGGTCTCACAAGTGGTTCTTGGGGGTTATGCTGGTTTCTCAGAACAGTATGTGGAAATCAAATTCAAGTTCAATTCAACAGGCTTTTATGAGATGCTTAAAGAGTTGCCAGGCACCGTCTGGCATTGCTATGTTATACATGGAGACAATACAAAGATCAATATCATACGGTGTTTTCTTACAGTGTTAAAGTCTCTTGGGAGTGGCTGACTGTTTGGAAAAAAATTATATTGCACAGCAGAAGATGACGTGCTATAATGCTAGTACACAGGTACATAAAGCTGTTGCGAGAATATGAATTTCTATCACAGATATCGGAGAAAACTTCTAAGAGGAGATGCTATTTGAATCAGATCTTAAGTGAAGCTCAGGGTGCCAGCAAAAGGACATGCAGTGTGAAGGCGAAGACATTTTAAGTTGTGAGAACAGCATATGCATATGCAAAGGCAGGAAAATGTGGGTGCTGGGGAACAAGGAAGACCTCGAGTTTGACTGGAGTGTAAGGTATATTAGCTAAAGAGCACCGACCATGTGGTAGGTCAAGGCCAGGTGCCGAGGGGTTCAACAAATCCTTAACTTCATGAAGTTCACCATCTAATAGAGTGTATAGATAAATAAATAACCAGTTCTTATTATTACCATTCTGTATAATAAATTATTTGATGGGGGAAAGTTAGGAAGCAGATCAGGGGAGCTGGGCCAGGGTAGGCTCCTGGAAAAAGTATCTTCTCAGTTCACAAGGGAGATGGGAGACAAGGCTGGGAAGGTAATCTGAGCTAGATTGAGGGGAGTTTTCATGCCAGATGAAGAATTTTGGATCTTGCATGGTTTGCAATTAGCAGTCTGAAGATCTCTGAGTAGGAGAGATGATGTAAGTGAGTGCTTAAGACTTTAGGTTTGGAGTCGTATAAACCTGTTTGAACCCAGGTTCTGCTTCTTACTTTCTGTGTGATTTGGGGGGAAATTATTAAGCTTTTCTGTATCTTAGTTTCCAATATATAATATGGAGGATATTACTAGTTCTCATCTTTAGTATCATTGTCATAAGTAACTATAATACTAAATTAATAATAAAATTATTACTATTATTGTTATTTTAGGGAGTGTATTTTAGAGAGAGGATTCTGATCATGACATCGACAAAGGAATGGAGGGGCAGAGACCAGAGAGTGGGCTGCTGGGACCCATTTAGCACCAGGTCAGATAAATGATGCCTGGCATACAACCAACAACTGGTTTTTCTTGAATTCGTTGCTATAAATTTTTAAAGAAGGGGGAAGAGTATAAGATAAGCTTCAACTCTGTGCTAGGCATCCAGGAATAACTTGATATTCATTAATTTATTTTATTCTTACACTAATCCGATACAGTATTCCCCATTTCCAGAAAAAGAGGAACAGAGATTGAGTGCCTAGTTAGGGGGCATAAACTTTGGGCTCTTTCCAATATGCTTCGTAAGTCTCACCCTTAAATGAAAGAATAATGATATTTTCCTTCTCTTCTTCTGACTGATGGAGCTCCCTAAGTATTAACGAGCCACATGACTTCCTAACCAAAATTCGCATTTCCCAGCCTCTCTAGATGTGGCCAGTGGGATATGAATAGTGGTTAGGTGAGCATTGTCTGGGTCACATCCTTAAATAAAAGCTGCTTGCTCACCACTTCCCTCTTCCCCTTCTCTTGGGCCAGAACCCAAGGTTCTGTTGGTGTGGGTGGAGGACGAAAGCAACAAGAGAGAAGGAACTGGAGTTTTAGGATGACATTGCAAAGCAGCAGGAGGTCCTATCCTGGACCTCCTGCCTACATATGAACTCCTTTGTGAGAGAGAAATAAATTTCACTCTTGTTTACACCACTGTATTTTAGGGTCACTTTGTTACAAGCAGCTTAATATGTATCCTAATACACTTATTGATCTTATCTACCATTCTCTTGCTTTAGTCTGGTAAGAGTTTCTCTCATTTAAATAACAGCTCCTATAATAAGCCATATAGTTATGGTGGAGAAAGTTTAGAAATGGGGGGAGCGGCAGAAGAAAGCTACCATCATGCCATACAAACAGGCAAGTTTCTTCACTGTCCTATCACCAAGTTTTAGCTCATGCATTTCCCCCCATTTAAAATCTCCTGTCCCTGTACTCCACTTAGCCACTTGCCAAACATTCCTTTAAAGTTCAGCCCAATTTCTTCCAACATTCTACAAAAGATTATCCTCAGGTTTTCCCATTTACAGTGATCCCATCTCCTGATATCCTATTTAGTTACTAAGAGTTTACACGACACGTTTCATCATACACTGTCTTGTACTGTGCCTGGCATATGGTGAGCACTTCAGAAATGACTGTTGAATAAATGGACCCATGAAAAAATCAGTTATCTTCTAACTATATTATAAAAAAGCCAGGTAGCATAAGTAGAAAGTTGGTGTACAAGTCAGTCTTGGGTTCAAGTTCTTGTTTTGCCATTATCCAGCTGAATAACCCAGGCACATCACTTTACTGTTTCTTCTCAGTCAGTTTACTCAGTGGTAAAATGAAAACACCACCAGATAATATCTAACTTGTGTGCCTATTGTGAAGATTAAATGAAAATGAACATAAAAATCCTGATGCAGGACCTATCAGATAGTACTTACTGTTTCCTTAATGAAAGAATGTAACTTAATTATTAAAAAATTACACCACTTAACTTTGCTTTATACCTAGAAATATAAAAATGCGAACTTGTATAAAATAAAAATAAATGATGTGATAAAAAACCACTGGGCGAGGATAAGATCCTAGTATCAGTTTCATCACTAGCCAGTTTTGTGACATTAGGCAAGTCATCTAACCTCTCTAGCCACATATCTCTTAGTAGCAAAACAAGGGCACAGATCAAAGTTCTTATTTCAGACAAGACTGAATAAAAGCATTCCATTTTACTACTCCTACCAATCATGACACCAATTCACAGAGATAAAAATAACTTTAAGAAAAGCCTACTCTCTCTAGCCAAAAGACCAGGAAAAGGGCAGCCCAACAGGGAAGAAACCTTTTAGCCTTTTTACCTCTCTGTTCTGGAG
>NW_007730781.1:36858-37857 GCF_000696425.1 Galeopterus variegatus | reverse complement strand
AGACTGAATAAAAGCATTCCATTTTACTACTCCTACCAATCATGACACCAATTCACAGAGATAAAAATAACTTTAAGAAAAGCCTACTCTCTCTAGCCAAAAGACCAGGAAAAGGGCAGCCCAACAGGGAAGAAACCTTTTAGCCTTTTTACCTCTCTGTTCTGGAGGAAAATATCATGGAAAAGATATGACCCACCCCAACCCCAAAGGGTGTTGAAGCAGTAGAGTACATGGGTGGAACCTTGTCTTTCACTCTACCTAAAAAGGAACAAGGTAGTGTCCCTGCCCTAATGAGCTTGTGAGCTGAATTGTGACTTCCATCGCTTAATTGCAGTAAAAAGTCTCCTTGGAGGAATTAGGACAGAATTCTGATTTCCACTCTTCTCATACAATAATAAGGAGGTGTTCTTCCCCATGGAACAGATGTGGGAAAATCACTGACTTCCATCCCCCTGCAGTATGAAAGAGGCTATCCTACCCAGGGGTGGGGGGGCCCTGTCTTCTGTCTCCATCTTCCTTCTCCCCATCTTGCACTGATGAGAATGTGGGGTGGACTCCTGTGGGGGTAACACAAAGTGGGGTAGACCAGAATAGCACTGCAGAGGCTTTATACCTAAACTGACATTTGAACCACAGCTCGCAAAAGTGAGCATTCAGAACCTATGCAGGCTATCTGCTAAAATAAAATATATACATAATATCCAGAGTAAATCACATAACATAATACACAAAATGTCCAGGTTACAGTCCAAAATTACACACCTTATCAAAAACAGGGAGAATCTTAATTTGAATGAGTTTACACCAACACTAAGATGACACAGATGAATTATAGGATAATTAAAGATTTTTAAACAGTTGTTATAAAAACATTCCAATGAACTATCATGAATGCACTTGAAACAAGCAAAAAATAGAAAATCTTAGCAAAGAAACGGATGATATAAAGAAAAACCAAATGGAAGTTTTAGAACTAAAAAATACAATAAGCTAAATAAA
>NW_007730781.1:33001-36237 GCF_000696425.1 Galeopterus variegatus | reverse complement strand
AAACTCAATAGAATAGCTCAATAGCAGAGTGGCATTGACAGAAGAATCAGTTAAATTGAAGACAATCAGTAGAAAGTATCCAATTTGAACAACACAGAGAAAATAGATTAGAAATAACAAAAACTGAGCCTCAGGGACCTATGATACAACAATAAGATATCTAACATTTGTGCCATTAGTGTCCACAAATCCCAGAAAGAGAGGGAAAAGTATGTAAGGTTAAAAATTTTTTGAAGAAAGAATGGCTGAAGTTCCCCAAATTTGGCAAAAGACAAACCTTCAGATTAATGAATCAAAACAGAAAAAACAGCCCAAGATTTATCAGGATGAAATCTCAGAAAACTAAAAACGAACAAAATTCTTGAAATCAGGCAGAGAGAAAAGACTATTACATATGGGGAATAACAATTCAAATAACAGTAGATTTCTCATCAGAAATTACAGGGACAAGAAAGAAGTAGTACATTTTAAGAGGTTAAGTGAAAGAAACCGTCAGCCTAGAATCCTATATCTGGTGATAATATACTTTAGAAATGAAGGTGAAATAAAAAGACATCCTTAGATGAAGGAAAGCTTAGAGAATTTTTTGCCAGCAGACCTGCTCTGAAAGAATGGGTAAAGAAAGTTCTTCAGATCAGAAAGCAAATTATAAACTTGGAACATCAAGAATGAAGAAAGAGCATTGGAAAGGGTAAATAAATGAGTAAATAAAATACACTATTCTTCTCGAGTTTTCAGAATTGCATTTGACATTTAAAAGCAAAATTATAATATTGTCTGAGGTGGTTCTCAGTGTATGTAGAGATAATATTGAAGACAATTATAAAGTGGGGAGGGAAAAGGAAACTAAATGGTTGTAAGGTATCTATATTTCGCTAGAAGTGGTAAAATGTTGACACTTGTAGACTGCAATAAGTCATATATGCATGCTGTAATCTTCAGTGCAACCACTTGAAAAACAATACATAGAGATATGCTCAAGAATATTACAGATAAGTAAAAATGGAATTATTAAAAAAACTACTTAAGTAACCCACAGGAAAACAGGAAAGGAGAAACAGAGGAATGAAAAACAGAGGAGAAAAGCCCCAGAAAACAAATAATAAAATGGTAGACTTAAATCCTAATATATCAAAATTACATTAAACATAAATGGTCTACATTCATCAATTAAAAAACAGATTGGTAGAATTAAAAAAATAAATGACCCAACTATATGCTGTCTGCAAGAAACTCATTTCAAATAATAATGATATAAATAGGTTAAAAGTAAAAGAATAGAGAAGGATATGCTAAGCACATACTAATCAAAAGAGAGATGGTGTAGCTATACTATATCAGATAAAGTTCAGGCAAAAAATTTACCAGGGATAAAGAGGAACATTACATGATAAAAGGGTTAATTCACCAAGAAGACATGACAATCTTAAATGTTTATACACAAAACAACAGAGCTTCCAAATACACGAATAAAAAACTATCAGAACCAAATGGAGAAACAGACAAACTCACAACTGTAGTTGAAAACTTCAACATGCCTCTTTCAGTAATTGACAGAATCAGTGGATAAGAAGTCAGCAAGGATACAGAAAAAATAAACAGGACTATTACCCAATAAGATCTAATTGATATTTAAAGAACACTCCACCCAACAACAGTAGAATATAAATTTTTTTCAAGCATGTATGGCACAGTTACCAAGATAAACTATATCTTGTGTCATTAAATTGACCTTAATATATTTAAAAGAATTGAAATCATACAAGGTATGTACTATATACTACACTATAACGGAAGCAAACTGGAAATCATTAACAGAAGGATAACTAGAAAATCTACAAATACTTGGAAATTAAACAAAACATTTCTTAAACAAGGGCACAGGTTTAGGGGCCTAGTTTTAAAATTCTGTGACTAATCCTTTCACTTAGTGTTACCAATTGGGTGTTTCTCCCATAGAGTGATAAAACCTTGTGTAACTATACTTGGGTATACAGGCATTTATTTAAAGTACTTTCAGCAGTTGTAGGGAAAGGGGAACTAATACTTGCCACACACCAACTTTAAACCATGTTAATGTTTATGGCTTTTTTAACACTGTTTTATTTCATCTTCATAACCACTTGTCACAGTGTTGTCTCTCAGCAAGGTCCTTGTGCTCAGTGGCAGGGAAACTAGCAGAGAATTCTTGAGGAAGTGTTTGATGCTGAGAGAACTTCAAAGAATTCAGAGTTGCAGGAGTAGGGGAGCCCTGGTGGGAGATGATTATAAGGAGGTGGAAAGAAGCTGGGCCAAGAAGGGTTCCAAGTGGCTCTCTAGGGAGTCTGAACAGTTTGGGAGGCAGTAGGAGTCACTGAGAAAATTCAAGAAGAGAAATGATATTTTAAAATTATTATTGTAGTGAGAGTCCATTGCAGGAGGAGGAGGGGCAAGCCGAGGGGCTCACTGTGGTGGTGGGAGTAATCCAGTGAAGAAATGATGAGGATTCAGGTATTATTATCACCATTTTACATATGGAAAACGGAGCCTCGGAGAAGGAAAGTGTAGCATTTTTAAGGAAAATAATATAAAAGAGAACAAGGTAATCATGTTATAAATAAGAGGTTCCATCAATATCTAACAAGGTGACATACAATTAAATGAGTTAAGGAAATGTTACAGGCCTAGCACACTTGAATAGTAAACACTTAATAATTATATTCCATCCCTAGAAAGGGCAGGTACAGTCATGCCAGTTGATGGGTACGGAAAATTAAGCCCAAAGCGACGTCTCCCAGATTACCAGCATTAGCAGAGCCACCCAACTCCCGCCCCAGCTTCCTGCAGATCAGGGTGACGGGCAGGACGCGGCCGGGCACCTCTGCCCGCTCCTACCCGCTGCAGCGCCAGGTGCGACCGCTCAAAGTCCAGCTGGAAGAGGTTGCCGACCAAAGGCAGGCGCCAGGGCCCCGGCGGGTAGTTCTTTGGGCGCCGCATTCTAAAAAAGGTAGCAAATAACAGGAAGGCGACGGCACCCAGCAGGAGAGTCCGGAGATGGAGCCCTGCCCAGAGGGCGGCCGCCAGGGAGCCCATCGCCGCGAGAAAGGCTCGTACGTCCACTGGCTCTTCTGCGATCTGAGCAGGAGACAGGCTCCGCTTGTCCCCACTGGGGAGAGTCCAGCACCGCCCGCCCCTTCCCCTCCCTCCCTTCCTTCCCGGCCCCCTTCGCCACGCCCCCACCCGCGTTCCTGTCCTAG
>NW_007730781.1:0-32611 GCF_000696425.1 Galeopterus variegatus | reverse complement strand
CGACCCCTCCTAGCAGCGCCCCGCCTCCAGCCCCACCCATCTCAGCGCCCCGCCCCCTTCTCAGCGCCCCGCCTCCAGCCCCGCCCCTTAGCAGCGTCGCGCCCCGCGAAGGTGCAAGGCTTTGGATTCCCGGGAGACCCACACCGGTCGTGGAAAAGGCCAGGCTAGGAGTGGTTTCTTTTCTATTTAGAAAGCCGGTCTTTTTCGGCCACCATTGGGGCTCTTGGGTTTACGGTTTCAAAGCATCTCAGAGAGCACCGCAGACATTTGAGCTCGTGTTTTCCCATGTCCGTCTCAGTGACCAGAACCATGCCTGGTAAACAGTAATGACAACGGAACCTAACATTTCTTGGGTTCTTACCATATACCGCAGACATTTGAGCTCGTGTTTTCCCATGTCCGTCTCAGTGACCGGAACCATGCCTGGTAAACAGTAATGACAACGGAACCTAACATTTCTTGGGTTCTTACCATATGCCAGGCAGCGCACTCACCTCTTTACATAAATTATTTCAGTTTGACAAAATTATGCGGGAGATGCTCTGTTAGTCCCATTTCGCAGTTGAGGAAACAAAGGTTAAGTACTAAACCTGTGATGAATCAGAGCGTCCGCTGGTCTGAAACACATCTAAACGAGGCCCTGCATTTGAAAGTGTTTTGAAGATCAAAAAGCATTACATCAAAGCTCCTAGCACTGAGCGTGGTCCATAATAGTTGCTTAATTCACATTTGTTGAAGGAATATCTTAGCCCTGGTCCTTTTGGGTCTGCGGGGTGAGGCTCCCCTCTAAAGCCCAGGAGTGTAAGGTCTCCCTGTTCCAACCTTCCATACCATTCTGTAGGGCCTACTTGTGTTTCACCATTGTGAGATATTCAAGACATGAAGCATAGTTCTGTAATAGTATAGCACACACTCATGTTCTCAATGTAGAGGTACGCACTCTGCTTAAAATCTTTTACTAAAAAGAAATAAAATAAAAGAGAATTGAAGTCTCTTTTTCCAAAGTACAAAAAGAGACACTAGTCAGAGCTTAGCTTGTATCCTTCCAGTCCACAGTTTCCTGTTTTACTATAGTTGTTATGCATCCATACAGTGTTTCTAATATTTATATATGTTATTTTTAAACAATTATTCTACAACTTCTTTTTTTTTTTTATTAAGTATTATGTGTTTGAGATCTATCCTGATGGGTATGCATGGCTGTAATTCATTCACTTTAACAGCTTAGTAGTATTCCATCACTACACCACAATTTATTCACTCATTCCTATTGCAATGGATATTTAGGTTTATCTCCCTTCTTCCCTTTCTAATTTTTTTGCATTAAAAACAATGCTGCAGGGGAGTGACTTCCATAATGGTAACATGATGAGTTCCACAGACCTTCTTTCTTCCTAGTGAAACAGCTATAATTGGTAAAAATTATTTATAAAACCCCAACCATTTAAAGTCTCTGAAAATTGTTCTAAAGGCATATAGCAAATTAAGAGACTTTATTCAAGAAAAATATACTAAACCTTGACAAAAACAGCAAGAGTCTGTGGCATTTAAGCCATACCCCATTCCCTCCACCAGTCCCAGGCCCAGTGTGACAGAAGCTCCATTCTAGGCACATTGTAGCCAAGAGCACTTCCCCTACCTATCAGTTGAAGCCTACAGTATCTCCCTGAGAGGCAAAGGCTGCTAGCATTTCTCATACCCTCCCCCCAAAACGCCATGCTGCAGAAGTTCTGTTCTAGGCAAGACTGGCTGAGAGGTCCATGGATAGCCTTCCCCTTAAGCTCCTACTTTTAGGGCAGAAACATTACCCCAGGCTAGCAGACTAAGAAAACTGGGCCCCTTCGCCCTCACCCCAGTTTGCTCATAGGACAGAGGTTCCATGCTGGGAGAGGTTAGCCACAAAGACCAGAGACTAATGCCCCAAATAATGGAGATTCTCGTGGCAAACAATTAAGAGGAAGCTAGTAGCTCCATCAAAGAAGCTAAACCATAGGTCAGCTAGATGTTAACCAGGGTCAATCAGAGAAAGAGACAGCTCAGAGCCTCCCTGGGGCCACAACAAATCTCAAAGATTGGCCTCAAAGACTATTCCTGAGAAGGGGCCCACATTTAATTGGATCATATTGTGAAGCAATTTATGCCCCATGGCATTGTTGAAAACAATAAAGCAATCAGCTGGAAGTTAGTGGAGACTAACAATTCAGTGTAATACCAACAAGGCGGAACAGCTTCATAGGGAACAGGGAAAAAGACAGTCAAAGACCTGCTAAAAACAATGTCATCCTAATGTGACTGAGTGCTCGCTGACATCTATGCCATCAGAGGAATGACATCAGAGGCTCTATGCTGTGGGGGAAATAGGCTTCACTGGATCAGTCAGTCCAGCCAATTCACTAAACAAATGAAAATGCAAACAAGAATATCCTGGTGAGAGATTGTAGATCAGAATTACTACATTATCTAAAACATACAGTTTTCAACAAAAAATTATGAGACATGCAAAGAAACGTGAAAGTGTGACCCAAAGAGAGGAAAGAAAGCAGGCAACTGAAACTGCCTGGAAGAGAGCCCAGATGTCAGATTTAGCAGACAAAGACTGTAAAGCAACTGAAGAAAACCATGGTGAAGAAGGTCAAGGAAGGTATGGTGAGAATGTCTCATCAAATAGAGAATATTAATAAAGAGTTAGAAATTATAAAAATAACCAGATGAAATTCTAGAATTGAAAAGTACAATAACTGGAAATTTAAAAAAAAAAAATCTGCCTGCAGATTCAATGCAATCCATAAGAAAATCCCATGGCACTTTTTTTTGCAAAAATAGAAAAAATAATCCTAAATGAAGGGGGAAAGCTTCATAACATTGGTCTTGGCAATGCTTTCTTGGATATGAAACCAAAAGTACAGGCAACAAAAGCAAAAAAAGACAAGTGGGTCTCAATAAACTAAAAATCTTCTTCACAGCAAAGGAAGCAATGGGTAGAATGAAAAGGCAACCTATGGAATGTGAGAGAATATTTGCAAACCATATATCTGATAGGGGGTTAGTACACAAAATATATAAGAAATTCCTACAACTCAACAGCAAATCATCATCATCATCATCAACATCATCATCTGATTAAAAAAGGGGAAAATGACTTGAATAGATATTTCCCAAAAGAAGATATATAAATGGTCAAAGGTGTAAGAAAAAATGCTCAACATCACTAATCACCAAGAAAATTTAAATCATAACCATAATGAGATATTACCTCATACATGTTAGGATGGTTATTATAAAAAAAGTCAAAAGTTAAGTGTTGGCTCGTATGTGAAAAAAGGGAACCCTTATACACTGTTATACACCCTTATATACTGTGGGAATGTAAATTGGTACACCCATTAGGGAAAACAGCTTGCAGGCTCCTCAAAAAATTAAAAATAGAACTACCATATGATCCAGCAATCCCACTTTGGGGATATCTATATCCAAAGGAAATAAAATCACTGTCTCAGGGCCGGCCCGGTGGCGCACTGGAGAGTGCGCCACTTGGGAGTGCAGCGCGCTCCCGCTGAGGGTTCGGATCCCATGTGGAGACCGGTTCCCGCTCACTGGCTGAGCGTGGTGCGGGCGCAACACCGAGGGTTGCGATCCCGTTACCGGTCAGTAAAAAAGACAAAAAGGAAAAAAAAATCACTGTCTCAAAAAGATATCTGCACTACTGTGTTCACTGCCCCATTATTTACAATAGCTGACATATGGAAACAGTCTAAGTGCCCATTGACGGATGAATGCATACAGAAAATGTGATATGAGGGTACTTCAAAAAATTCATGGAAAAATAGAATTAAAAGATAATATAAATCTTTCCATGAACTTTTTGAAGTACCCTTGTATATATACAATGGAACATTATTCCATGAACTTTTTGAAGTACCCTTCATGGAAAAATAGAATTAAAAGATAATATAAATCTTTCCATGAACTTTTTGAAGTACCCTTGTATATATACAATGGAACATTATTTAGCCTTAAAAAAAATAATTCTCACATACAAATAATTTAAAAAAGAAAAAGAAAAGAAAAAGGAAGGAAATCCTGCCATTTGTGACAATGTGGATGAACTTGAAGGACATTATGCTAAGCAAAATAAGCCAGACACAGAGAGGCAATATTAGTCAAACTCATAGAAACAGAGCATAGAAGGGTGGTTGACCAGGGGTTGTGGGTGGGGGAAATTGGGAGATGTTGATCAAAGAGTAAAAACTCACAGTTGTAAGATGAATAAGTTTGGAGAAATAGAGTATACCATTGTGACTATAGTTAATAACAAGGTATTGTACACTTGCTAAGAGAGTAGATCTCACCACGCACATGCACATAGGCACACGCACACACACACACACACGTAACTATGTGAGGTGATGGATATGTTAATAAATTTCATGGTAGTAATCATTTAACAATGTATTAATATATCGAAACATCACATTGTACACCTTAAATTTATACAAATTTTATCTGCCAATTATACTCCAATAAAGCTGGGAAAAAAAACACCAAAAAACACCAAAAAGAAAAAAAAAGAAATACTTAGGTATATATCTAGCAAAACATGTAAAAATGTGTATGAGGAAAACTACATAACTCTGATGAAAGAAATCAAAGAAAGTGTTAATAAATGGAGAGATATTCCATGTATATGGACAGAAAGACTCAATATCATCAAGATGTCAGTTCATTTTAAGTACATGTGAAATCCCAATAAAAATTCCTGGAAGTTATTTTGTAGATATTGCCAAAGTGATTCTAAAGATTATATGAAAAAGCAAAAGACACAGAAGAGCAAAAGACCCACAGAATGTACAACACAGAGTCAACCCTAATATAAACAATGGACTTCAATTAAATAATAGTATGTCAATATTGGTCATCAATTGTAACGGAACTGTCATACTAATGCAAGGTATTAATAATAGGAGAAACTGTGTGTGCTGGGGGAGAGAGTAGTGAAAGGGTATATGGGAACTCTCTGTTCTTTCCACTAGATTTTTCTGTAAACCTGCAAACAAATCCACAAACTGATTCTAAAGTTTATAGGGAAAAGCAAAATATCCAGAATAGCAAACAAAGAACAAAGTTGTACTGATACTATCCAACTTCGAGACTTACTATAAAGCTAGAGTAATTAGTGCATTGTGGTATTGGCAAAAGAACAGACAAATAGATCAGTGGAACAGAATAGAGAGCCGAGAAATAGACTCACATAAATATAGTCAATTGATCTTTGACAAAATTGCAAATGCAATTTAATGAAGAAATAGTCTTTTCAATGAAATGCTGGTGCTAGACATTCCTGAGGGGGGTGGGGGGGGGGAGAATCTAGCCACAGATCTTATACCTTTAACAAAAGTTAAATGTATCATAGACCTAAATGTAAAACTCAAAATAAAGGGGCTCCTAGAAGATAACATAGAAAAAATATAGATGACCTTGGATTTAGCAATGACTTTTAAGATACAACACCAAAAGCACATTCCTTGAAAGAAATGATTAGTTGGACTTCATTGTAATTAAAAACTTCATACTTATCTGAAAGGGTTCTTTTGAGAGTGAGAGAAAATGCATGCAATGCATCTTTCATATAGTAGGTGATCAGATAATTGTAGTTAACAACTTCAAAGAAAATGTGTCCAGAGGAGACTGATCAAGATGGATGAATACACATTTTTATTGAAAACCTGGTAGGTACCAGTTGTTTCAGAATATGATTTTTTTTTGCCTGAATCTGATTTAATTTTCACAAAGCTATGTGTGAAGTGAAATTATTATTCCTATTTTATAGATGGCCCAACAGGTTCAGATAGGTGAAGTGTTTTACCAAAGCCCACAAAAGCAGAATAAATGACACAGCCAAATCAGACTCTAGTCTTTTTATTCAAAGACCTGTGCTCTTTCTTTTTCCAATATAATTTATAAGGAATACATTATACTGGCTATGGAACACGGTACTTACGAGTTATTTATCACTGAAGGCATTCAAAGAGATAGAATAGGATTGCTGGAGGGAAAATTTACGTGTCAAGAGGAATGCTGGATTTAGAACCACTTTCAGATTCTCCAGCCCTGAGATTTTATGATTCTTTGTGTCCTCCAAAGAAAACACAGAGTTGTGTACATAGAGAACAATCCATAATACATATCCTTTTAAAAATTGTTCTTCTTTTCAGGAAATGGGTAGGTTCTATTTTATTAAGGATGATGTTGTCCAATTTCAAATTATGCCCTTTAATTTTCTAAAACTTTCTAATAGATTGAAGTTTTTTGTTTCTTTTTAATCCAGAAAAACTTATCTTTTTTTGACAACAAATGCAGTGAAAATATCCCTCTTATCTATGCAAATGTATGGCAAATATGCCCTTTCTTCCTGGGATTATGGTGTAAAAAGCTTTTAAACTATCTATTGAAGGATATCATATATACAAAAAAGTGCACAAATTATGAATGCATGATTCAATGAATTTGCATAGTTAACACGTCCTGTGTGACTAGCACACAGAACAGAGAAATAGCGTATTACCAGCAACCCGTCTTGTGCCTCTTTCCAGTTCTTATCCCTCATCCAGGGGTAAACTCTACCCAGGTTTTTAAAATCCTGAGTTGCCTAAAATATGCTTTTTGAACCAAGCTGAATTTCTCCTGGCCTCACTTAGGAACCAGAATTCCAGGGAGGATTTAGCTGTTTTTAGATCTAGTCCTTTTCATATATTTGACCATGTGACTGACCTCAGCATCTCCAGCATCTGCCCTGTGTCAGCTTTCACATAATCTCCATAGACTGGTTTTTCAGCTCAGCTCCTGCACTCCTCCCTGGGATGGTGTGAGCTAATACTAATCACCTCTGCAAAAGAAACATGGTGACTACCATCGGTGGACTGAACTGCAAGGACACACCATGCCCTCACATGTTTAACTCTTCACCTGGGAGAAACTCCACTTCTTCTGAACAGAATATAATCTCTTATACCTGAGATGAGAATTTTAATCCTCTGGTTGCCTACATGCTGGACAACGTACTAGGACATTTTACATTTATTATTTGATTTAATTCTTACAATAGGCTTGAGATATAGGTGCTCTTGTTCTAATTTTTTTAGGTTAGGAAACTGAAGTTTATGCATATGAAATTACTCGTTCAAGTTGAAAATGCCAGCAAATGGCAAAGCAAAAAATCAAACCCACCTCTGCTTGAGAGCAGAATTAGTGCTGTTTTCATGAATCATATAATTGGGAGTGAAGTCCTTTTCCCTATGTCACATGTGAACACCTCTGCTTAAGTCTCCAAAGCCTCCAAAATCATAACACCCTTCTCCCTCCCCTGCCTAACCCATTTGATTGAATATACAATTATTTTGAAAGATGCACTTTAGCCCCAGGCAGGCCTGAATCTACACCTTCCTCTGTATAAATAAATGTTTATTTTTACCTTTAGACAAGCTTACCTTGGGCTTTCTGCCCGGGGTGCCCTCGATGGTCCTTCTGTTCATCCAAATCCTGTTAACCTTCAAGACCTAATTTAAGTCCTACTTCCTCCATGACTTTCTATGTTTTTGTACCTTGCTCTATCCTGATGACTTACTATTGTCTTTTACTGATCTCTCTGCTTAGAATAAATACTGAAATTTTATCCAAATATCAAGGGCCAGTTGAAAGGCCAACTCTTCCAGGACATGGGATCAGATCTTCCCTGGTAGGGTGATCTCCAGAGACAGTTCCCAAGGGAATTGTCAGTTGGCCAGTGAGATGTCAAGCAGATTACATACTAACTTTAGGAGTAAATGTTCAGTTATCAAGGTCACAATACAGTAAATAACCACGAGTTGATTTCTGCTCAGAGTAACTCAGATTACTTACTGATTTTCAAAAAGTGATGTGAAACACTAGATCTTCAGGCATATGACAAGCTGCTGTAGCAATGACTCCAATATTTGTATATATGATTCAAACAAGATTGAAGTTTGCCGCTGCCTCATGGAACATTACACAGATAGGCAGCTGGTCCAGCCACCAGGTAGATGGCTGTTCTCCATGAAGACACAGGGTCCCAGTTTCCTTCTGTCTTGTTGCTTCACCATCCTTTTGGTACAGCCTTTGTCCCTAAGGTCATACCTGGTTCAACAGCACTACAGGCATATTCTTGTTTATTGGAAGAGGTGAAGATGGAAAGTGGCTATTTTTAAAGTTGTGAACTAGAGATTGTCCTATAACTTCCACTCATATCTCATTGTCTAAAATCTAGTAATATGATGATGACTAGTTGGCAAAGGAGGCTGGTAAATATAGCTTCTAGGTGACAGCTATGTGTCTATGTAAACACTTGAGGCATTCTCTTACTAAAAGGGGAAAATAGACAGTGTAGGGAGCAATTAGTGCCAGGCATAGATTGTGTGCCAGGCTCATTGGGAGCCACCTGAAAACACAATTAGGTATCTAGATTCACAATTTGAGTAGGTTGCCTTGGGCCAAAGTTGCAAGACTATGTGTGTCCCATGTGGCTTAATCTCAGGGATCAGTGGCAGCAAGGAATCCTTATCTCTTACCCCATCTAGCTCACCTGCTGTGTCTTAATTAAGAAGATTGATTTCAATGCCTGTGTTTACAGGTGTGTGTCAATGGTGTGTAATTGGTATGCATCAGTTTCGTCTCTGCCAGTTTCACCAGCACTGAGGCCAGACCTTGCAGCAAGATTCCTTCCCTTTGACCTCTGCCTCCTATGTCCAGGAGACACTTCTTGATTTATATAACAACGGTTACCTTCATGTCCCTTTTGTTGGGATTAAGGGCCATGATCCCTTTAAATATTTAGTTTAATATTTCAGTAAACTCAAAGTATACTAGCATGGGGTAGGGTGGGAGGATTCTTTTGGCAGTAACTGTCCCCTGCTCATTACCTAGTTTAGTTTGCTCCTTCTTGGCCTTTTTTACATTCTGGTCAAGGATTTGTAAGTGTAGACAGTAGATCTCTGATCTTGCTCCCAGAATCACCCTTGGACTCTCTATTTCTTGAGAACTTTGTGCCTTCACTCTTTGAAAGCTGGTGAGTACGGGACCTAACCAAACTTATTCAGGAAGCCACAGAGAGAGATGCACTTTGTAGCTTTCTTGTTACAAGGTGCAAGGTACGATGAGGCACCTGAGTATATCCCTCAGGATATAGAAAGGTATCTAAAGTTCATGAATATTTGGTTAGCTGGCTGCTAAATCAACAGATACTGTGTACTTACAGTGTGGATCCTGTGCTAGCAAAGGAAACACAATGGTGAACAAAAATAGATTAATCCCTGTTCTCATAGAGCCTGAGTCCAGATGCTGTGTCCCAAAAATCGTGAGTTCCCGGATCCAAGATTAGTCCCTATTTATTTTAAATGGTTCCTCTCTCTTAGAAACCCACTGTAGTGTGTGTATTATTGTAGCATGTGACCTCAGAGTCCCTGCTGTCTCTAAGAGTCTCATAGCTGGCAGTCCAGTCTGGCTTGGTCAGTTTGCTCACTAGTCCCAATAATGCTATAAGGTTGCTCATTATACTGTCATTTTCTGACAAGGGTTTTATTTCCAACATAAAGCAGACATCTGTGTAGGAAAATCATCACCAACATATTTTACTTGGTTTTAAATCCTGTTAGAGTCAGGTGGCCAGCCAGGAACTAAAAGAGCACCCCTAAGGCTTTTTTCTCTTCCATCTTATACATAACACAGCAGTCTTTCTAAAAAAAATTTTTTGAAGTATAATTGGTATACAATAAACTGATACATTTATAGTGTACAACTTGATAAATTCTCAAAGAAATTAAAAATATTTTTAACTAAATAAAAATGAAAATGTAACATATCAAAATTTGTAGGATGCAGAAAAGCAGTGCTTTGTGGAAAATTTATAGCATTGAATGTGTTTATTAGAAAGAAATAAAGATATAAAATCAATAACCTCAATCTTCACCTTAAGAATTTTTTTTTAAAAGCAGTAAAAATCTAAGGCAAGTAAAAGAAAATAAATAATAAAAATCAGAGAATAAATCAATGAAATTAAAAATAGGAAATCAATAGAGGAAATCAACAAAGCTAATAGCTGTGTTTTTGAAAAGATCAATAATATGGATAGACCCCCTAGCCAGGCTAATCAAGAAACAAAGAGAGAAGACACAAATTAAATGATATCATACATGAATGAGGTGTTATCAATTACTGATATCTTGAATGTTAGAAGCATAATAAAGGTAAATTATAAGCAACTCAATGCCCACAAATTTGATAACTTAGATAAAACTCGGGAGACGCTATCTGCCAAAACTCACCCAAGGAAAAGTAGATAATATAAATAATAGGTTCATGTCTTTAATAAAATTGAATCAGTGATTAATAACTTTTTAAAACAGAAAATACCAGGCCTAGATAGTTTCACTGGTCAATTCTATCAAAGATTTAAGGAAGATATTATACCAATTCTCTATAATTTCTTCCAAAAATGGAAGCAGAAGGAGCAATTCCTAACTCGCTCCATGAGGCCAACATTACTCTAATACCAAAACCAGATAAAGACATTATAAGAAAGAGAAACCAAAGACCAATGTCTTTTATGGATATAAATACAAAAATCTTCAACAAAATATTAGCAAATCAAATGCAACCATATGTAAAATAATTACACACCATGACCAAGTGGAATTTAACCGACAAGTAAGGTTGACAATGGTATAGTTCCTGCCCAAGTCCAAAGGCCTGAGGCTCAGGAGAGATGGTGTGGTAGTTCTAGTCTGAGATCTGAGAGAAGCTGAGTTTTAGTCTAAAGGCAGGAAAAAGTCAATGTCCCAGCTCAAGGAAGTCAGAAGGAAATTCCCTCGTATTAGGGGGAGGGTCAGTCTTTTGTTCTATTCAGGCCTTCAACTGAATGAGTGAGGCCCATCCACCTTAGGGAAGGCAATGTGCTTTACTCAGCCTATTGATATAAATGTTAAACTTGTCCAAAAACGCCCTCACAGATACACTCAGAAAATTGTGTGAACAAATATTTGAGCACCCCTTGACCCAGTAAGGTTGACACCTAAAATTAACTATTGTACAAACATGTATTCATGACAGATACTCTCAGCAAATGAGGAATAGAGGGGAATATCCTTAATTTGATTAAAAAACAAAACAAAACAAAACCCCACAAAAACTCCATAGCTGATGTCATACTTAGTGTGAGTGTCTTAGTTCATTTTGTGCTGATGTAACAGAATGCCACAGACTGGATAATTTATAATAAATGGAAAATTTATTGGCTCACAGTTTTGGAGGCAGGGAAGTCAAATATCAAGATGCTAGCATTTGGCAAGGGCTATCTTGCTGTGTCATCCCATGGTGAAAAAAACAGAAGGATAATAGAGGGTGCGTGTGTGTGTGTGTGTGTGTGTGTGAGAGAGAGAGAGAGAGAGAGAGAGAGAGAGAGAGTATAAGAGGGGGATGAACTCATCCTGTTATAAGGAACCTAATCCCACAATAACAACCTATTCTTGCAATAATGGCATTAATCCATTCATGAAGGCTCTGCCTTTTATAAGGAACCTAATCCCACAATAACAACCTATTCTTGCAATAATGGCATTAATCCATTCATGAAGGCTCTGCCTTCATGACCTAAATACCTCCCCTTAAGCCTCATCTCCCAGCACCACTGTACTATGGATCAAGTTTCCAACACATAAACTTTGGGGGACATATTCAAACTATAGCACTGAGAAACTAGATGTTTTCCCCATAAGATAAGAAAAAAGGCAAGGATGTCTACTCTCACCACCCCTATTCAACTTCATTCTAAATGTCTTAGCTAATGCACCTGGGGACATAGCAGGAGCTGCAGGCAGCCTTCACTGCCCAGTAAAAGGAAGGAACATCCCTGGGGACCTAGGCTGGAGCCATAGGCAGCACCCCCTGCCAGGCAGAAGGCACACTGAAAACACCACTTCCACATGGGAGGTCCACCACAGCCATTGCTGCTGCAAGTGTGGCTTGCCAACACAGTAGCAGCGACAGACACTGTGCAGTCTGTCCAACAACCATTTGACTTCACTGACAAAAGGAAAGTCACCAGTGGAGACCAGAAAAAGAAGAAGTGTTTCTCCTCAAAGCCCACTCCAGAGAAATAGAAAAAGCAACTGCTCTGCTAGATGATAAGACACCAACGTAGAGATACTAGAAATGCAAAACACCAAGAAACTATGACAGCACCAAAGGAATACAGTAATTCTCAAGTACAAGACCCCATAGAGTAGGAAACCCATGAAATAACTTAAAAGGAATTCCAAGCAGCAATCTGAAGGAAACTCAATGAGCTATGAAAAGACACAGACAACATAATGACATGAGAAAAAATATCTGGGACGTGAAGGAGGAAATTTAAGAAGATTAATACCTTAGAAAAGAATGTAGGAGAACAGTTAGAACTGAAAGATCTATTCAATGAAATAAAAAACACAATTGAGAGCTTAAGTAGCACATTAGAGCAAAGAGAAGAAAGAATTTCTGATCTCAAAGATAGTCTTTTCAAAATAACCCATGCATACACACACACACACAAAGAAAAGGAAAAAAAAATTTTTTTTAATGAAGAAAATCTAAGATGGCTGGCAGACAATCTTATGTGCACAAAAAAACAAATCAAGAGCATTCTGGAAAGGGAGGAGAAAAGTAAAGGCATTGAAAACATATTCAGATATAATGGAAAACTTCCCAGATATAGGGAGAGACATGGACCTTCAGATCCAGGAGGCTCAGATATCCCCAAACAGATCCTCTTCGAGACACATTATAGTCAAACTGGCAAATTGCAAAGGCAGAGTGAGAATCCTAAAAGCAGCAAGAGAAAAGCACCAAGAAACCTATAAGAGAGCCTCCATCAGACTAACAGCAGACTTCTTGGCAGAAACTCAACAGGCCATAAGAAAATGTGATGATATATTCAAAATATTAAAAGAAAAACTGCCCACCATGAATACTGTACCCAACAAAGTTATCCTTCAGAGAAGTGGTATATTTCCCACACAAACAAAACCTGTGGGAGTTCACAACCACATGACCAGCTCTGCAAGAAATGTTCAAGGGAGTCCTGCATCTGGATTCTGAAAAATGATAATCACTACCACAAATACACCAGAAAGTAAAAAACCCACTGGTAAAACAAAAATGCAAACAAGAAGGAGAAAGAAACTAAATCTTACCACTTCAAAAAACCAACAAACAACAAAGACAACAATAAAAGGGGAAGAAAGGAACAAAACACAAAACGTCCAAACAAAGATTGACAAAATTCCAGGAGTAAGAAAATGCCTTTCAGTAACAACCCTAAACGTAAATGGATTAAACTCCCTACTCAAAAGATAGACTGGCTGATTGAATTAAAAAGGTGGACCCAAATATATACTGTATTCAAGAGACTCACCTCACCTGAAAAGACACACAGACTAATAGTGAAGGAATGGAAAAAGATATATACCATGCAAATGAAAATAAAAAATGAGCAGGAATAGCTATTATTATATGGGACAAAATAGACTTTAAACCACAAACCATGAAAAGAGACAAAGAAGGCCACTGTATAATGATAAAGGGATCTCTTCTGCAAGAAGACATAACAATCATAAATATATATACACTCAACACTGGAGCACCCAAATATATAAAGCAAATGTTATTACCTAAAGACATCAAAATAATAATAGTGGGGAACCTGAACACCCCTGGGTCAGCATTGGGCAGATCATCTAGGCCACAAATCAACATAGAAACACAGGATTTAAACTACCCTTTAGACCAATTGGACCTGGCAGATCTATAGAACATTTCATCCGACAACTACAGGATATACATTGTTCTCATCAGCACATGGAATACTCTCCAGGATAAACCACATGATAGGTCACAAATCAAATCTCAACAAATTTTTAAAAAAATTAATATCATTTCAAGAATTTTTTCAGACCACAATGGATTAAAACTAGAAATCAATAACAAGTGAAACTCTGGAAACTATACAAATACATGGGAGTTAAACAAAATGCCCCTGAACAACCTATGGGTTCAACAATAAAGTAAACATAAAGTCAAAGAAATTCTTGATAATAATGAAAATAAAGACACATCATACCAAAACCTGTGGGATACTGTAAAAGAAGTGCTAAGAGATAAGTTTATTGCAATAAAGGCTTACATCAAAAGAACAGAAAGATTTCATATAAATGAGCTAAGGCTACACCTCAAAGAATTAGAAAAACAAGAAAAATCCAATCCCCAAACTAGCAGACAGAAGAAATAATTCAGATCAGAGCAGAATTAAATGAAATAGAAAGCAGAAAATGATTAAAAAATAAAAGATCAATGAAACAAAAAGTTGGTTCTTTGAGAAGATAAAATAGACAAACCATTAGCATGGCAAACTAAAAAAAAAGATGAGAGAAGACCCAAAAAACAATAATCAGAAATGAAAAAGGGGACATTACAACCAATACCACAGAAATTCAAAGTATCTTTAGAGACTATTATAAGCATCTATATACCAACAATTTTGAAAACCTGGAGAAAATGGAAAAATTTTTGGACACACACGACATACCCAGACTAAACCAAGAAGAAATAGAAAACCTGAGCAGACCAATAACAAGCAACAATATTGAAGCAGTAATCAACAGTCTCCCAACAAAGAAAAGCCAGATGGCTTTACTGCTGAATTCTACTAAACCTTTAAAGAGGAATTAATACCAATTCTCTTTAAGCTACCCACCAAAATTTGAACAGAGGCCATTCTCCAAACTCATCTTAAGACTCCAGAATTACCTTGATATCAAAACCAGAAAAAGACATAACAAAAAAAAGAAAACTACAGGCCAACATCTCTGATAAACAAAGTGCAAAAATCCTCAACAAAATATTAGCAATCAGAATATAGCAAGACATCAAAAAAATTATGAACCATGACCAAGTGGGATTCATCCCAGAGATGCTAGGATGGTTCAACATATGTAAGCCAATAAATGTGATATGCCACATCAACAAAATCAAGGACAAGAACCACATCACTATCTTAATAGATGCAGAAAAAGCATTTGACAAAATTAAACATCCCTTCACAATACTCTCAGCAAATTAGTAAAAGGAAATTATCTCAAAACAATAAAAGCCATGTATGACAAACCCACTGCCAATATCATCCTGAGTGAGAGCAAGACAAGGAATCCCACTCTCACCACTTCTATTTAGCATAGTATTGGAAGTGCTAGCCAGAGCAATCAGGCAAGAGAAAGAAATAAAGGGCATCGAGATTGGAAAAGATGGAGTTAAACTGTCACTCTTTCGGATGACATGATCCCATATATAGAAAAACCTAAAGGCTCCATGAAAAGACTCTTACAGCAGATAAATGATTTCACTAAAGTTGCAGGATACAAAATCAATATGCAAAAGTCAGTAGCTTTCTTATGTTCCAGCAACAAACTAGCAGAAAAAGAAATCAAGAAAGCAAGCCCATTTGCAATAGTCACCAAGAAAATAAAATATCTAGGAATCAATTTAATCAAGAAGGTGAAAGATACCCACAGTGAGAACTGCAAATCTGCTGGAAGAAATTAAAGAGGACACAAAAATATGGAAAGAAATTTGCTTCTCTTGTATTGGGAGTATTAACATTGTGAAAATGTCCATGCTACCCAAAGCAATCTACACATTCAATGCAATCCCCATCAATGACATTCTTTACAAAAATATAAAAAACAATCCTAACATTCAAATGGAAAAGCAAAAGAGCCTGAATAGCCAAAGCAATCCTGAGCAAATAATAAAAAATAAAAATAAAGCTGAAGGCATTTACACCACCTGGCTTCAAATTATACTACAAGGCTATAGTAAACAAAAGAGCATGGTACTGAAATAAAAATAGACACTTGGAACAATAGAACAGAATAGAGAACCCAGAAATTAACCCACAGACTTACAGCCAACTCATATTTGACAAGGTCAACAGGAGCATACATTGGGGAAGGACTGCCTCTTCAATAAGTAGTGCTGGGAAAACTGGACATCCGTATGTAGAAGAAAAAAACTAGACCTGTACCTCTTGCCACATACTAAAATCAACTCAAAATAGGTTAAAGACTTATATGTAAGACCCCAAACTATAAAACTACTAAAACATAGGGGAAACACTTTAGGTAGGAGGGCTGGGCAAAAACTGTATGAATAAGACCCCCAAATCACAGACAACAAAAGAAAAAAATAAACAAATGGGATTATATCAAACTAAAAATCTTCTACACAGCAAAGGAAATAATTAACAGAATGAAAAGACAATCTACAGTATGGGAGAAAATATTTGCAAACTATACATCTGACAAGGGATTAATATTCAGAATATTCAAGTAACTAAAAAAACTTAACAGTAAAAAAATCAAGCAATCTGATTAAAAAATAGCCAAAGGAGCTGAATAGGCATTTCTCAAAGGAAGATATACTAATGGTCAACAGACACATTAAAAAATGCTCAACATTACTAAGCATCAGGGAAATGCAAATCAAAATCACATTGAGATATTTTCTCACTCTAGTTAGACTGGCCATTATAAAAAAGACAGAGAGTAACAAATGCTGGCAAGGGTGCAGAGAAAGGGAACCCTCCTATACTATGAGACTGTAAAATAGTACAGCCACAATGAAAACTGTATAGAGGTTTCTCAA
This sequence comes from Galeopterus variegatus, assembly GCF_000696425.1. Classification (NCBI taxonomy): domain Eukaryota; kingdom Metazoa; phylum Chordata; class Mammalia; order Dermoptera; family Cynocephalidae; genus Galeopterus; species Galeopterus variegatus. Next base: position 15,868 of record NW_007730781.1, on the reverse strand, counting down.
ACAACTACAGATAGAACTGCCATACGATCCAGCAATCCCACTGCAGGGTGTATACCCAGAAGAATGGAAATCACCATGTCAAAGGGATACCTGCACTCGCATGTTTACTGCAGCTCTATTTACAATAGTAACAGTTGGAACCAACCCAAATGTCCATCGATAGATGACTGGATAAGGAAAATGTGGTATATATACACAATGGAATACTAGTTTGCTATAAAAAGTAATGAAATTCTGTGATTTGCAGCAACAGGGATAAACTTAGAAAAAATGATGTAAAGTGAAATAAGCCAGGCACAGAAAGGGAAAGACCTCATGTCCTCACTCATAAGTGGGAGCTTAAAGAAAAAGAAAAACCAAAGAAAGAAAGAAAGACACAACAATCACAATAATTCACTGAACTTTTAAAAGGAGAGAATGGAACTGAGGTCATCTGAGTTGGGAAAGGGGGAGGGGGTGGAGCATTAGCTAATGTTTTAGTCCATTTCTGTTGCTCAGAACAAAATAGACAGAACTGGGTAATTTGTAAGAATATGTAATTTATTGCTTGCAGTTTTGGAGGTTGTGAAGTCCAAAGTCCAGGGAACACATCTGTTGAGGTCATGGTGGTGGTGACAGTGACTCAGGGGTCTCACCTGGCAGAAAATGGCAGAGCGGAGAGGGACTAAGCTCTCATGTACTGTTCTTTTAAAGCCCTCAGAACCATCCCCTGACCACCATTATTAATCTATTCACTACAGCATGGTTCTGCAATCTAATCGCCTCTTCAAGGCCCCACCTTTCAATTACCTTAATAGGATTTCCTGCCCTCATAGTTACAGTGGGAATTAAGCTTCTAATATATGAACTTTGGGGACTTAATTCAATCAATCCACAGGAATGAGAAATTGGTAAAGAGCCACAAAAATGATTACATTGTGTAATGATAAATGTAGTAATTATCCTGATTTGAGGGTCATGTATTACACATAGGTATTGATATTCAATATTGTACCCCACAGATATGTACAATCTATTACATTTCAATCAAAAATAAATAAATAAATAATAGAAACATTAAATAAGGAAAAATAAATAATAAAAGTCTTAGCTAATGCAGTAAGACAAAAAGTGGAAATAAATGTATGTAGACTGGGAATGAAGAAATAAAACTGTTTTTGTTCACAGGTGACATGATTATATATGTAGGAAATTCCAAATAATTGACCTAAAAAAGCCTCCTGGAAGTAATAAGTAGTTACAGCAAAATTGTAGGATACAAGGTTAGTAAGCAAATGTCAGTTGCTTTCCTATATGCCAGCAATGAACAATTGAAATTTGAAATTAAGAACACAATATCCCAGTTCCATAAAGCCTCCTGGAAGTAATAAGTAGTTACAGCAAAATTGTAGGATACAAGGTTAGTAAGCAAATGTCAGTTGCTTTCTTATATGCCAGCAATGAACAATTGAAATTTGAAATTAAGAACACAATATCCCAGTTCCATAAAAATGAAATTCTTAGAAATAATTCTAATAAAATATGTGCAATATCTGTATGAAGAAAATTACAAAACTGTGGTGAAAGAAACCAAAGATCTAAATACAAGGAGAGGTATTTGCTATGGATTGAATTTTGGCCCCCAAAGTCCATATAATAGAAACTTAACCCCCTGTGACAGTGTTAAGAGGGTGGCAAATCCTTTTATGGTAATTGAAAGGTGGAGCCTTGTAGAAGTGATTGGATTGTGAGGATCATGCCCTAGTGAATCCATTGATGGTTTAATGGTTGTCATGGGCGTGGTTCTGAGGGCTTTAAAAGGAGAGCCAGTGAGTTTTGCTCTCTCAGCTCAAGCCATCTGCCATCTCACAATGTGATACCCTGTGTTGCTGAAGTCACCACCAAAGAAGGTCCTCACTAATGTATTCCGTGGTCTTTGGACTTCCCAGCTTCCAAAACTGTAAGCAATAAACATTGTTTATTCACAAGTTACCAGTTTCAGGTATTTCTATTATAAGCACTGAAACAGACTAATATAGTATTCTATGGTCATGAATAGGAGGACAATATTGTTAAGTTGTCAGTTCTTTCCAAATTAATCTATAAATCAAATACAATCTCAATCAAAATCTCACAGTTATTTTATGGATATTTACAAACTGATTCCAAAGTTTATATGGAAAGGCAAAAGACCCAGAATAGCAAAAATAATACTGAAGAAGAACATGGTGAGAGGACTGACACTACCCAACTTCAAGACTTGCTACAAAGTAATCAAGACAGTGAGGTGTTTGTGAAAGAACAGACAAATAGAGCAATGGGACCAAATATAGATCCCAGAAACAGACCCACACAAATACAGTCAAATGATCTTTGACAAAGGAGCAGGTGCAATTTAATGGAGAAAGGATAGTCTTTTCAACAAATGCTGCTGGAACAACTAGGCATGCCCACGCAAAAACATGAATCTAGAGACAGATCTTACTCCTTTCACAAAAGTCAACTCAAAATGGATCATAGACCTAAAAGTAAAACTCAAAGCAATAAAACTCCTAGGTGAAAATGCGAAAAAAATGTAGATGACCTTGAGTTTGACAATGACTTTTTAGATACAACACCAAAAAGCATGATCCATAAAAGAAAAAAATTGATTAAGTTGGATTTTGCTGAATATCAAAACTGCTCTGTGATAGACATTTTTAAGAACATGGGAAACCACAGGTATAAAGAAAATATTTGGAAAACACATACGTCATAAATTACTTGTAACCAAGATATACAAAAAACTCATTAAACTTAACAGTACATCCCAATTACAAAATGAGCAAAAGATCTGAACAAACACCTCACTAAGGAAGTTATACAGAAGGCAAACAAGTATTTGAAAAGATCCTTAGCATCATATGCCATTATGCAATTGCATATTTAAACAAGACACCACTACAAAGCTATAACAAGGCTAAAAATAAAAAATACTGACAATACCAAATCCTGGCAAGGATGTGGAACAGGAACTCTCACGCATTGCTGGTGGAAATGCAAAATAGTGCAGTCACTTTGGAAGACAGTTTGGCAGTTTCTTACAAAGTTAAAGATAGTTCTACCACATGATCCAGCAGTCACGTTCCTTGGTATTTATTTAAATGAGTTGAAAACGTATGCCCACCCAAATTCCTGCACACACGTTTATAGCAGCTCCATTCATAACACCAAAAACTGGAAGTAACCAAGTTGTCCTTCAAAAGGTGAATGGATAAACAGCTTGTGGTACATCCATACAATGGAATCATCTAGACTTTCTGAACTTCACTTTCTTTAGCACTAAACTGGAGACCAACAGTAATTATTTGTCTTCCTCAAAATTGCAGAGTATTCCAACAAGATAATGACTGTGAGAATGATTTGTGAAGTGCTTCTATTGTATCTTTTATGAGAGTTCTTCAAAAAGTTCATGGAAAAATAGAATTAAAAGATAATATGAATCTTTCCACAAATTTTTTGAGGTAGATTTGTTTCCTTAAAAAATTTCTTTTTAGCATTACTCTCTGTATTACTTATTTAGAATTCTATAACACTAAAATTATTTTATTTGCAAACTTTTGACTTAATAACTTTTATAAATTCAAATAATGCTATGCTCCAGAACAACTGTTATCAACTCAGGGCATAATATATACACACACACATGCACAAAATAATATTATTGATTGCTTATACATTTAAATTCTTGCCTACTTTTGTTTTATTATTTTAAGGTTCTTTTGTTTTGTTCTGTTTATTTTTGACATGATCAACAAATATTATTATTCCAATGTATTTGATAAATACAAAAAGCAGCAAGAGTGATGGAAGCACAAGTAAAATAAAGGTGTTATTATTGTGGCCATTTGAAATGCTAAAATTTGAAAGTGATGAGAAAATGATGTTCATTGTACATATAAATAGAAGTAAAGATTTGATTCTTAAGAATAAAGATCAAAGCATGTAAGCAAAAAAAAAAAAAAAAAAAAAAAAAAAAAAAAAAAAAAACCAAAAAAAACCAAAAAAACCAAACCAACTCTAGATAGCATAAAACGATGCAAGACTAACTGGAAACTCGGAGTAGGTTTAGAAACAGGACAAGATCCAGGACTGGATTAAGGACATCTTGCGGTATGTAGGCTACAGAACCATTCCACCATCTCATCTGGTGTTGCAACTTGAAAGAACAAATCCTGACTCACTTTCCCGCCGATATTTCAGGACTCCAAAGTCTGAGGAGAGAGAATCCCATTGGCCTGGTTGAGCTCATGTGCTTGCTCCTCTGCTAGGAGATTCAGGTGTTTTGGTTTATAATCCCATCAAGATGTCATACAGGGGAGAAGCTGTAATTTCCCAAAAGAAAATCGGGGTGCTGTTAAGATGTGAGTGAGAAAGAATGCTAAATGGTCAAAAAGTGTATATATACTGATGTGTATATGTATACACGCACATACATATGAGGGTACTGCAAAAAGTTCATGGAGATATAGAATAAAAAGACAATATGAATCTTTCTATGAACTTTTTGAAGAACCCCTCATATATACACATTACTATGTATGTAGTATATATAAAAGGTACATATACACACACACAAACGCACACACGTTACTCTACACACACATGTACTATATATGTATACACATTATTATACATGCATACACACACATATTAGGGGACTTCAAAAAGCTTCTGGAAAATGGAATTAAACCATGAAATAAAAAATATAAACTTCATTTCTCACCATAAGCTACATCAAGTTCGAGACACTTTTGTAAATGATGATACCAGCCACTTAAGTTCATCCTTGAAGAACTGAGTGCCCTGGGAATTTAACCATGTCAATGCAGTCTTTTTTACATTATTAAAGAGGTGCCCTTCAAAGATTTTTTTCTCTGAATCTCTTTCTTTCTTTCTTTCTTTTTTTTTTTTTGGTGGTTGGCTGGTGTGGGTGATGATAATCTTTTGAGAATTCATGACGTGCTGGGCATGTGGTAACTCACTTAATCTGCATTAACACACTCTGAAATAGCTACTATTATGAACCCCATTTTACAATGCAGAGACTGAAAGGTAAGGTATCTTTTTTTTTTTTTTCTTTTTGGCAGCTGGCTTGTCCAGGGATTGAATCCTGGACCTTGGTATTATCGAATCCACTATGCTTTAACCACCCAAACTAACCAGCCAGCCCAATTTATAAAGACTAAGTAAAAATAGGTGAATGTTTCAATTTTGAGGAGTGGTGCTATTTGTTGAGATGAAGAAAAATGAAGGAAGAACAGGTTTTGGTAAGAAAATAAAGAATTCTGTTTTGGCTGTGTGAAATTTGATATTTTTATTAGATATCCAAGTGGACATGTCAAGTGGACAGCTGAATATTCAGATCTGGTGTTTTGGGAAGAAATTTTTGTTTCTTTTTAAAAAAATTTCTTTTATTGAAATTTAATTGCTTGTACATATCTGTGGGGTGCCGTGTTGAATATCTATACCTGTATGCAATATGTGATGCTCAAATCAGGGTAATTAGTATATTCAGCATTATACCATGCGATCATTTTTGTGGCCCTTTGCCAATTTTTTCTTAACCCTCCCTTATCCTCCCCCTTTCCCACCTCTGGTGGCCTCAGTTCTGTTCTCTCCTTTTAAAAGTTCAACCAATTATTGTGATTGTTGTATCTTTCTTTCATTTTTTGTTTATTTGCTTTTTCTTTTTTTTTTTAGCTCCAACTTATGAGTGAGGACATGCAGTATTTCTCTTTTTGTGCCTGGCTTATTTCACTTAACATAATTTTCTCTAAGTTCATCCCTGTTTCTGCAAATGGCAGAATTTCATTCCTTTTTATGGCCGAGTAGTATTCCATTTTGTATATACACCACATTTTCCTTATCCAGTCATCCATCAGTGGATATTTAGGTCAGTTCCAACTCTTGGCTATTGTAAATAGAGCTGTGATAAACATGGGAGTGCAGGTATCCTTTTGACATGATGATTTCCATTCCTTTGGGTATATACCCAGTAGTGGGATAGTTGGATCATATGGCAGTTCTATCTGTAGCTGTTTCAGAAATCTACATACTGTTTCCACAATGGCTGCACTAATATACAGTCCCACCAACAGTGTAGGAGGGTTCCCCTTTCTCTGCATCCTCACCAGCATTTGTTATTCTTTGTCTTTTTTGTAATAGCCAGTCTAAACAGGGTGAGATAATATCTCAGTGTGGTTTTGGTTTGCACTTCCATGATGCTTAGTGACGTCGAGCATTTTTTAATATGTCTGTTGGCCATTTGTTTGTCTTCCTTTGAGAAATGCCTACTTGTCTCCTTTGGCCATTTTTTAATTGGATTACTTGAGTTTTTACTGTTAAATTGTTTGAGTTCCTTGTATAGTCTGGATATTAATGCCTTGTCAGATGCATAGTTTGCAAATATTTTCTCCCATTCTGTAAGTTGTCTTTTTGCTCTGTTAATTGTTTCTTTTGCTGTGCAGATGATTTTTAGTTTGACACAATTCCATTTGTTTGTTTTTTCTTGTATTGCCTGTGCTTTGGGGGTCTTATTCATAAAGTCTTTTTCCAGTCCTGCTTCCTGAAGTGTTTCCCCTAAGTTTTCTTTTAATAGTTTTATAGTTTCAGGTCTTATATTTAAGTCTTTAATAGCTTTTGAGTTGATTTTGATGTATGGCAAGAGGTATGAGTCTAGTTTCATTCTTCTACATACAGATGTCCAGTTTTCTAGTACCATTTATTGAAGAAGTTGTCTTTTCCCCAATGTATTCTTGTTGCCTTTGTCAAATATCAGTTGGCTGTAAGTCTGTGGGTTGATTTCTGGGTTCTCAATTCTGCTTCATTTGCCTGAGTGTCTATTTTTATGCCAGTACCATACTGTTTTGGTTATTATAGCTTTGTAATATAATTTGAGGTCAGGTAGTGTAATGCCTCTGGCTTTATTTATTTAATTTTTCTTGGGATTTCTTTGGCTATTCAGGTTTTTTTGTTTTTCCATATGAATGTTAGAATTGTTTTTTTCTATTTTTGTGAAGAATGTCATTGATATTTTGTTGGGGATTGCATTGAATCTGTAGACATTTTGGGTAGTATGATAGCAAAAATCAACATTTTTACAATGTTGATTGGGAAGAAGAATTCTTAAGTCACAGGATTGGATGATATCACTGAGGAAGAGTATGTATCAATGAGTGAAGAGGTACCAGAAGAGTCTTGGATATTCCAAAGCTTAGAAGTTGAAGACAGGAGAAAGAGCCAACAAGAGTCCTGAAATAAAGACCAGTCAGATGGAGAAACAAAGAGGAAGCCTTTCCTAACTGCTAGCAGGAGGGAGGGTCTGAAACTGCAACTGGTCCTAATGCTGATGATTAACAGATGTTTTACAGGCACACAGATTGCTCATGTCAAAAACAGGGATCGCGGGAGAGGAATAAGAAGTTGGGGCAAGCAGAGGTTAGCAAGAGTTCTCAGAAGTCGGTAGCCTAAAATAAAAACGTCCAGGAGAGTATGTTCTGAAGTTGAAACTTAGCAAGGAAACAATTTTAGCAAGTTCGTGTGAGTACATTCTATGATTTTCGGGTTTAGGAAGAGGAGATCAGAAGCTCACAAAGGTGTTGCAGAGAAGATCTTAAAAGCCCCTCTTTATAAGGACTAGGAGGGAAAAAAGAAAAGTCTGGGCATCACAAAGGACATATGACAGAAGATTTTCAAGAAAGAAGGATTGGTCAGTGTATTGAATTTGTGGAGGTAAAGTAAGGTAAGAACAGGAAAGTAGCACTTGAAGTTGTCAGTGTGGAAGTCACTGGTGATCTCAGAGTATCCCAGTTAGGCGGCTGGAAGGAAAGCTTGATTGTGGTGGGCTGAAGGAATGGGAGCTGGAGAAGTGGAGACAGCAACTGAGGATAATTACTTCAGAAGGTAGCTTCTTATGCATATGTATTTTTATTCTTAGTCATCCTTTTAATGTACACATTGTTGCTTGCTATAGATATAATCTTAAAACTTAAAAATTTCAATTAATAAAATGCCTCAGCAATAATTTAATTTATGTAGATTTACGCAGTTTTAAAAAATGACTGCATATATCATCTCATATGATGAATATTGATATTGTGTCTAACTGTCTTATAAACAATGCTTTAGGGAAGGTGTTTGTAGTTATATTTTAAAAAATTCTTGCGTGAGCATGGCTGTAGGACAAATATAGAACAATTGGGTGAAAGGGAATGTTCACTTGAATTCTGATAAATATGATCAGATTTCCCTGCAGGGAGTCTCTAACACCTATGTACAGAACATCTGTTTCTCCCCTGGCTTGCCAACTCAGGGCTTTGATTATTTGCCAGCTGGATTAAGTGAAAAATGATTGCATTTTGATTTCAATTTGATTATTTATTATTTTTAATTGTGTTATTGTAAAGTTCAAAAGGGATATTGTACCTATTTTTTAAAAGCCATTTGTTTGCACTTATTTTTCTCTGAAATCATGACCTTCACCTAGTTTTTTTTTCCTGTTGATTTGTATATACCATAACTCGTTAAGGGAATTAGACATTTATCTATTATTTATGTTGCTAGTATTTACCCCATATTTCTCCTGACCTTTGGCTTTGATTATAATATTTTTACCATGTAGAAATGTTTGCTTTTTATTTATTTATTTATTTATTTCCTTTTTGTCTTTTTTTTTTCGTGTCCGGCAACGGATCGCAACCCTCAGTGTCGCGCCCATACCGGACCGGGACCAGTAACGGGATCGCAACCCTCGGCGTTGCACCCACACCTCGCTCAGCCAGTGAGCGGGAACCAATCTGTATGTGGGATCCGAACCGTCGGCGGAAGCGCCGCCACGCTCCCAAGCGGCGCACTGCAGCAGTGCACCACCGGGCCGGCCCCCAAAATGTTTGCTTTTTAAATGTGGCAGAACTATCAATCTCTTTTCTCAAGTCTTCACAGCTTTGTGTCGTGCTTAGATATACCATGCCTACCAAAATAACATGTTTTCCCCATGTTTTCTCTGAATTTTTTTGTGGTTTAATTTTTACCTTAATGGTTTTAACCCATCTGACAGTTATTTTGCTGTAAGAACTAAGCAGAGATCTAACTTCATTTTTCCCCACATGGCTGTCCAATTTGCTAACCAATCTTTCTCCTTCCTAGTGACCTGAAAAACTACTTTCATCAGAGAATAAAATCTCTTTCTCTCTCTTTGTCATCTATCAATCACCTGATTATCTATTTTCTTCCTTCCTTCCTTCCTTCCTTCCTTCCTTCCTTCCTTCCTTCCTTCCTTCCTTTCTTTCTTTCTTTCTTTCTTTCATCTACCTATCACAAATATTTGGGCCCTCCATTGTTTCTATCTACTCTTGTGCTAATATAAACCTTTTTTGAAACTGCAGAAGCTTAATTATTTTCTTCAATAATTTCCTTGAGTAGTCTTAGTTCCCCTACTCCCACCTTTCCTTTGTTTCAGATTTTCCTGGCTCTTCTTTTAATTTTGATTTTCATTATAAACTGAGGACGCAGCTGGTAGAGCCAATTACAAGAAAAATCCTGTTGTTAATTAGATTAGTTTCATATCAAACCTGCTTTTCTCACAGTCTTCATCTCAGAAGTGAGAAGTCCATTCTTCTGGTTTCTCTGGCTAAGAACTTTTGAGTCATCCTTATTTCCTCTTGCACTTCAAATGTAAATCAGAAAATCGAGTTAAGTCTACCTTCAAAATATGTTCAGAGGCCAATCATTTCTCACTGCCTCCTCTGCTAACATCCTTTCACAATCATCCCTCTCTCTCATCTAGACTATTGCAAAAGCCTGGTCTTCCTACTTCTGTGCTTCCCTGTGAACACTCATGCACATTCATGCCAGAGTACTTTTTTAAAAGCAAAAATCACATCACATCAAGTCATTCAACTGCTCTAATAACTGTCTAATGGCTTCCATCTCTCTCAGGGTAACAGCCACAATCCTTATGATGCCCTGAAAGGCCCTATGATCTGACTTTTGTAATCTGACCTTATCTAGTACCCTTGCCCTCTTTCAGTCTTCTGCAGTCATGCCTCCCTCCTTGACTGTGCCAGGCACACTCCTGCCTCTGAGCTTTGCACCTGCTCTTTTCTCTGCCTGCAAAACTCTTCCCCAAGATATCTGTATGGCATTTTCCCTCACCCACCTCTGATCTTTGCTCAGAACTGATCTTCTCAGTGAGGATTTCTCTGACCACCGTATGTAAAGCTGCAACTTCTTCCTTTCCTGCTTAACTTTTCCTCTATAGAACTAATTCTCATTTAGCACACTATGCCTTCTGATAGTTTCTTCTCTCCCTCTGCTCCCCACTAGAATGTAAGCTCCATGAGGGCAGAATTTTGTGTCTGTTTTGTTTACTGTTACTCCCTCACCCGCCTCTGATCTTTGCTCAGAACTGATCTTCTCAGTGAGGATTTCTCTGACCACCGTATGTAAAGCTGCAACTTCTTCCCTTCCTGCTTAACTTTTCCTCTATAGAACTAATTCTCATTTAGCACACTATGCCTTCTGATAGTTTCTTCTCTCCCTCGGCTCCCCACTAGAATGTAAGCTCCATGAGGGCAGAATTTTGTGTCTGTTTTGTTTACTGTTACACCACCAATGATTATCACATAGTAAATGCTCAATAAATATTTGTTGACTGAGTCAGCAATTGCAAAAAAGAAAAAAAAAAAAAAGAAAAGTTTACACTCCGAGAGGTACCGAAAATAAAGCAATCTGAAAGAGACGTTAAGGTAAATATGTTAAATATTTAAAAGAAAATATGAAGATTAGATTTTATAAGCTAAAAATAGAATAATTTACACATAACGAAATAACCTTTATATTTACAATAGCACCAAATAGAATTTCTAAATATGAAAATATCTTCTTTAAAGTTATAATGATTACATCTAATGCATGTAGTTCCTACCTATTACTGGCAACTTTTGAAACTATTTTAAAACATTTTTAAAGAAACTAACCTAATAGAGGAAGGTGAGATGGGAAAACCAAGGCACAGAAGTGAAAGACCTTGCCCCAAATTATTCATCTATCAAGTGGTGAAGACAGACCCAGGCTGTCTGTCTCCTGATCACTATATTATTCTACCTGTCTAGCTACTTTTATTTCCCACGTGTAGTATGCTTTCTATGGCCATGCCCTTCCTTGGGATTTATTTTTCTTATCTATAAAATGGAGGGTATGGGGTCAGGCTACACGCTGTGATAAATTTTGTAAAGCAAACGGTATTTGCAAGGTCTGTCGATGGCTACCACTGCCAAGTGCTGTGGAATGTCATCTGTGTAGTTCGAAAACTAAAAGAACAGATTAGTATTGGACCTGGGGATCCCAAGTACTATTTAGTGAAAACGCATAAAGCACCAGTAAGTTCTGAAAAAACATGAATTCTACCAAAGACGGGTAACACAGAACACCCGAGACTGGACTTATTTGGGAAGCTCCGGAGAGATCTGGTTGGAGGTCTGGAGTCAGAGAGCCTCAGGTATGCGATGGGCTGCGACCGCCTCCATGTGGCCATAAGGTACAACTACAGAAACAAGCCAACTCCCTTAGTTGCTGAGAAACCTGGGCTGTATGCTTGTTTCCTTCCAACCACTATCCTCCAAGATCTAAGCCATTGTCGAGACTTTGGCCATGGCAGTACATTTCTAGAGAACATCCATTGTCTAAACTGACTACAGAGTAAGGTGCAAATTCCTTAGAAAGCACAGCGTTCCTAGCCCTTCCTGATCCGGGGCCACCTTACCTTCCTATATTTAAGGTCATCGCTCTGTTTCCTGCACATACTAGGCACGCTCATTGTTCTGGGCTTCTGCATGTATCGTCGTGTGGTCTGAAATGCCCCTTACATCCTTTTCTACTAGAAGAAAGCCTTATGAGCTTTGAAAACCCAGCTAAAATTTCTGTGAGACCCTTGTGTCCCTGCCATCAAGAGCCTGAGTTATTTTGGGATGAACGTGGTGCTTTTTTTGACCTTGTATCTTCCAGACCCTAAAACTGTGCACCTCACTCGAAGCTGGTACCCCTTGATTTCAAATATTTTTAATTGCATTTTATCCCAAGAATTTTAGATAATCGAAAACATCTAGTTCAGGCACCCTTATTTCTGCCCTTGACTACTGAGACATCCTCTTAAGTGGTTTCCCTGTGTCCATTCTTTTCTTCTTCAGTCATTCTCCAAGCATTGTGAGAGTGGTGTGTTCAAAAATCAATATTAATAGGCCACTATTTTACATAAAACTCTCTGTGGCTGTCCATCATTTGCCAGAATGGCCTTTGAATGTTTTGATTATGCATATCTCTTAGTAAAATACTTTTTTCAAAATGCACTCACAGCATACATATTTAGGTCTTTATAAATCATATACCTGTACTACTGTAGTCATAAATTATGTATGTTATAAAACATACACAAAAATAAAAGAAATGAAAATAAAATAATACTTAAAAACATTTTGTTAAGGGTATAAGAAACCTTTATCGCACTAACAATCATACCTTTTTGGTGAGAATAATGTGATTGGATGTATTCAATTATTTTTGAAAATCTTTGTTCAATACTCTGTGTTTCTACTTTCAGTTTATTTGAGTACTTCATTTTAATAGCTGTTATAGCAATATTATTGTTATAATCAAAAATGTTCTCAGCATCCCGATGGAGTGTCCTGTGCAAACCTTGGTACAAATGTAAATCCACCCTGGAAACTGCTGACTTAAAGAGCAGAGTCTAAACTCTCCAGATGGCGTTCCGAGGTCTGTACAGGCTGGCCCAGCTCACCCTTCTACCCCGTCTCTGAGCATTGTCTCCTCTATTCCTGACACTTGATCTCAGGCCTATTGGCCAACTTAGGGGCCCATGGAAGCACCATATACTTTCACATTTCTATGACTTTGCATATGCATGTAATGTCCTTGACTTGCCTTGTCTGCTATGGATTTCTGGTTAACTTTTAAAAGTATGGATATAAAAGCCATGTGTCTTTGCACTTTCCAAAATCCAACCCTTGGCCTCTAGAATCAATTTCTTCCTCATTTGGTGCTTGGACAACATCTTTACAAACCCCTCAACTATCATTTTTTTAAGTATATTGTAGATTTTTGGTTTATTTGTCTCAAGTTCCTGCTAGACTTGAAGGAAGAAACTGTATATGCTTGACAACTTTTCCAGTTCATGGTAGGAGTCCAAAAAATGCTTGCAGAGTGAATAAGTGAATGCCAGTACCTGCCACTGTCTGCAGACTGCGTACGTCTCCCGAACGATGCCATCGTAAGGCAACCCCAGTCACCCCTAAGCACTAGTGGGAGCAGGTCCTAGTCTCTGTTGTGGGTGACTTTGATTGCCTGTGTCTGAAAGCATTTTTTTTTGCTCTTCCTTTACAGGATCCTTCTTGCCAGTGATTGTCATTTCTCAATGGCTCAGTCACCTGGGAGTATGTGCTCCATGCCCTCAGTCCGCCCTGGGACTGCTGCTGTGGTCTGTTTTAATACTTCAAAGGAAGATGAGGGGAATATCCTACTGAGAGTCTCAGATAATCATTTTTTTTTTTTTTACCCTGTGGTTGTTCTGTATCGTGTGACCTGAGTAGACTTTCGGGGATGGGAAGGGCTGTAGTCCAATTCAAAGACCTGAATGGAATATCAAGACTCTCTGACAACTCATGAGTTGCACCTTGGGCGGAATGGTCTGTTGTCAACTTGGTATCACTAGCACTCCCTCTAAGGACTCTCAGAAGCCGTGGACTCCATTTCCCAGGATCCCCTTCCCACATGGTTTTGGGTTAGAGTCTGCCAATGAGCAGCACTAATAGGAGATCTGGAAGGTGAGGGGAAGGAGAAGCCACCGTTCTCCAGTCAGTGGCAGCCATAGGAAGGGCAGATAAGGAATGCTCGGAAGTTTTCCTGCACGCTCTTGAGACCATTGGCCTTGCTGCTACAGGCCACATAACTGGTGAGAGCTTCCAGAACTCTTGATAATTCATCAACTTTATGGCAAGCTCTTTAGAACCCATTTCAGTTCCTCAGGCTGAGTCTTCAGTGTTGGCTTCCTTGACATTTGCTCGTCTGGCTTTTTCAAAGGATGTGTAAAAATCCCTTATACCTGGAATACATGGAGTTTCTTCTGGTTTGCTAACCAAACTCTGCCACCTCTTGTGGGAGTGAATGAATTAGATAATTGGGTTGTTCCCAGCTGTTGCAGGTATCTAAATCACCCCAAAACTGAGTGGCTTAGGACAATCCCCATTTCATTACTCCCAGTTCTTTGGCCAGGACATTGGGCAGAGCTCAGCAAGAATGTGCATCTCAGTTCCACGTGGTGCTGCCTGCTGTGGCTCAGCTGAGTTGGGGAGCTGCAAGATGGCTCCCCTCGATGTCTGAGGCTTTGAAACTGTCTGTCTGCTGGGGCTCCCCAAGTCTCCTCCACGTGGCCTCTCTGTCCATGTGGTCTACCACTGTTCAGTCATCTAGCCTGGATTTCTTTCCATGGTTTGGCTTCCACGAGGGTGAAAGCAGAAACTGCAAGTCTCCTTAAGGCCTGATACTGGACCGGCATAGTCTCTTTGGCAACATTTTGACCCTCAGAGTAAGTAACCAGTCCAAATGAAAGGGAGGGGACTAGATGCCTGAGGGTGAAAGCAGAAACTGCAAGTCTCCTTAAGGCTTGATACTGGACCGGCATAGTCTCTTCGGCAACATTTTGACCCTCAGAGTAAGTAACCAGTCCAAATGAAAGGGAGGGGACTAGATGCCTCCTCCTGAGGGGGGAATGGCAAAGTCACTTTGTAAGGAGTATGAGAGGGATTGTTGCAGCCACTTTTGAAAACAATCTCCACACCAGTTGAGGAAACTGAGGCATGGAAAGGTTAAGTATCTAGCCTAAGGCCACTCAGCTGCTAAGTAGCAGGGCCAAGATTTGAACCTGATCACTTCAACTCCCATGTTCATGCTCCTTACCACTGCACTATCCTGCTTTACAATTTCTTTTTTATTTTTCTCTAATGCTTCTCCTGACTCTTTGTTTGCATGTCCAATTCCCATATTGATTTCAAGGCCTGGAAAACTGCCACCTTCCCTGTCATTCTAAGCTTAAGATAAATAGTCCAATTCGACCTTCCACAGCTTTTCTCTTAAGGCTCTTTACATCAAAAATAAAGCAAAAAATCAGATAACTAAAACAGACTCTCACTGAGAGTCTTAATCTTTTAGTTAGTGGTCCTTATCTTTCATGTAAGCCTGTAAGAACCCTGCGACTGGGCTAGGGTTTTATTTCTCTCTCTGTCTCTTGGATCATATAGCATAAGATCTAGTGCATACTAATTAGTTAAGAAATACTAAATGAATGGACTTGTAAATGAGCCCAACTTATATCTTTTCTTTTAAGCCCAACTTAAAAACTATTATGAACTCTCTGTACACCAGGAAATGCATGGTCACTGAAAGCAAGCTCTGAGAGTCTCAGCTGTACTCTTACTAGTCACCAAGGACCCTCCTGGCTTCTTCCTGACCTTGTCCTTCCCCATCCCATGTCCAGCTACCTGCCAGCTCTGGGCTTGGTATCACAGCTTTGGTTCAGCTGTTACGTGTTGGTTTTGGCATTCTTGGCTTTGACGCTTATTGCCCTCTGAGAAACACTTTGGATTGGATCTGCTGTCCTACTTCCCATCTCTGTCATCCAAACCATGGCTTAGAGCACTCCATCACAATCTCCATGAGAAGAGAGACAGTCTCTGTTTTGCTCACCATTGATTACCCAATACAGAGTTCAATAAATACTATATAGCTTGAACTGAACTGATGCCCTTAACCAGGCCCACCCTGGTTCCTAATGAGACCG